>NC_143037.1:62942500-63077500 GCF_057628025.1 Oncorhynchus mykiss
TTCATGTACATATCTACCTCAAATACCTTATTATTATCTATCCTGATGCCTAGTCACTTTACCCTGCCTTCGTGTACATATCTACCTCAAATACCTTATTATTATCTATCCTGGTGCCTAGTCACTTTACCCTGCCTTCGTGTACATATCTACCTCAAATACCTTATTATTATCTATCCTGGTGTCTAGTCACTTTACCCTGCCTTCGTGTACATATCTACCTCAAATACCTTATTATTATCTATCCTGGTGTCTAGTCACTTTACCCTGCCTTCGTGTACATATCTACCTCAAATACCTTATTATTATCTATCCTGGTGTCTAGTCACTTTACCCTGCCTTCGTGTACATATCTACCTCAAATACCTTATTATTATCTATCCTGATGTCTAGTCACTTTACCCTGCCTTCGTGTACATATCTACCTCAAATACCTTATTATTATCTATCCTGGTGCCTAGTCACTTTACCCTGCCTTCGTGTACATATCTACCTCAAATACCTTATTATTATCTATCCTGATGTCTAGTCACTTTACCCTGCCTTCGTGTACATATCTACCTCAAATACCTTATTATTATCTATCCTGATGTCTAGTCACTTTACCCTGCCTTCGTGTACATATCTACCTCAAATACCTTATTATTATCTATCCTGATGCCTAGTCACTTTACCCTGCCTTCGTGTACATATCTACCTCAAATACCTTATTATTATCTATCCTGATGCCTAGTCACTTTACCCTGCCTTCGTGCACATATCTACCTCAAATACCTTATTATTATCTATCCTGATGCCTAGTCACTTTACCCTGCCTTCGTGTACATATCTACCTCAAATACCTTATTATTATCTATCCTGATGCCTAGTCACTTTACCCTGCCTTCGTGTACATATCTACCTCAAATACCTTATTATTATCTATCCTGATGTCTAGTCACTTTACCCTGCCTTCGTGTACATATCTACCTCAAATACCTTATTATTATCTATCCTGATGTCTAGTCACTTTACCCTGCCTTCGTGTACATATCTACCTCAAATACCTTATTATTATCTATCCTGATGCCTAGTCACTTTACCCTGCCTTCGTGTACATATCTACCTCAAATACCTTATTATTATCTATCCTGGTGCCTAGTCACTTTACCCTGCCTTCGTGTACATATCTACCTCAAATACCTTATTATTATCTATCCTGATGTCTAGTCACTTTACCCTGCCTTCGTGTACATATCTACCTCAAATACCTTATTATTATCTATCCTGATGTCTAGTCACTTTACCCTGCCTTCATGTACATATCTACCTCAAATACCTTATTATTATCTATCCTGGTGCCTAGTCACTTTACCCTGCCTTCATGTACATATCTACCTCAAATAGGCCCCTCAGGCGCGACGTCCCCCTCAGGCCCATTCTGCTAACTGCGGCCTGCTAGCTATCTATAGCATATTGGACTGTTAGCTGATCCACCGCCCAGTTTCTTGGACCACTATACATATTTTGCCAATTGGACTTGGACCCTCTGCTACTTGGAACCCTACTAATTCCACGACTGGTCTAGCGACGTCACCGCACAAGGAGGCAAAAACAGACTTTTCCCCCATCACAACGTCCCTCTTAAGGCCCTTATGCTAGCTTTGGCCTGCTAACTGTTAGCCCCGGCAAGCTAACTGTCTGAATCGCCGTGTCCCCAGCCAGCCCAACCAATCACTGGACCCATACGCCTCTCCCTAATATCAATATGCCTTGTCCATTACTGTCGTGGTTAGTGATTACTGTCTTATTTCACTGTAAAGCCTCTAGCCCTACTCAATATCCCTTAACCAACCATGTTGTTCCATCTCCCACATATGCAATGACATCACCTGGTTTAAACGTCTCTAGAGACTATATCTCTCTCATCATTACTCAATGCCTAGGTTTATCTCCAATGTACCTAGCTCCAGTCCTACTCCCCAGGTGCTCTCATTTGTTGACTTCTGTAACCACAAATGCCTTGGTTTCGTGCATGTTAACATTAGAAGCCTGCTCCCTATGTTTGCTTTATTCACTGCTTTAGAACATTCTACCAACCCGGATGTCATAGCCGTGTCTAAATCCTGGTTTAGGAAAACCACCTAAAATCCTGACATTTCCATCCCTAACTATAAAATGTTCCGCCAAGAAGGAACTGCTAAAGGGGGCGGAGTTTCAATCTACTACAGAGATAGCCTGCAGAGTTCTGTCTTAGGTCAGTACCAAAACAATTTGAGCTTCTACTTCTAAAAATTCACCTTTCCAGAAACAAGTCTCTCCCCGTTGCCGCCTGCAATAGACCACCCTCTGCCCCCAGCTGTGCCCTGGACACCATATGTGAATTGATTGCCCCCCATCTATCTTCTGAGCTCGTGCTAATAGGTGACCTAAACTGGAACATGCTTAACACCCCGGCCATCCTACAATCTAAGCTTGATGCCCTCAATCTCACACAAATTATCAATGAACCTACCAGGTACCACCCCAAATCCGTAAACACGGGCACCATGATAAATATCATCCTAACTAACTCGCCCTCCAAATACACCTCTGCAGTTTTCAACCACAATCGCAGCGATCACTGCCTCATTGCCTGCATCCATAATGGGTCTGCAGTCAAACGACCACCCCTCATCACTGTCAAACGCTCCCTAAAACACTTCTGCGAACAGGCCTTTCTAATTGACCTGGCCGGGGTATCCTGGAATGACATTGACCTCATCCTGTCAGTAGAGGATGGCTGGTTATTCTTTAAAGGTGCCTTCCTCACCATCTTAAATAAGCATGCCCCATTCAAAAAAATGAGAACTAGGAATATATATAGCCCTTGACCAGCTTTTTCAAACTGAAATTTGCATCCTGTAGCACAAACTCAAAAAAGTTATGGGACACTGTAAAGTCTATGGAAAATAAGAGCACCCCCTCCCAGCTGCCCACTGCACTGAGGCTAGGAAACACTGTCACTACCGATAAATCCACAATAATTGAGAATTTCAATAAGCATTTTTCCACGACTGGCCATGCTTTCCACCTGGCTACCCCTACGCCGGTCAACAGCCCTGTGCTCCCCACAGCAACTCGCCCAAACCTCCCCCACTTCTCCTTCACCCAAATCCAGATGGCTGATGTTCTGAAAGAGCTGCAAAATATGGACCCCTACAAATCAGCTGGGCAAGACAATCTGGACCCTCTCTTTCTAAAATAATCTAAAGAAATTATTTCAACCCCTATTACTAGCCTGTTCAACCTCTCTTTCGTATTGTCTGAGATTCCCATGGATTGGAAAGCTGCCGTGGTCATCCCCCTCTTCAAAGGGGGAAACACTCTAGATCCAAACTGCTACAGACCTATATCTATTCTACCCTACCTTTCTAAGGTCTTTGAAAGCCAAGTTAACAAACAGATTACTGACCATTTTGAATCTCAATGTACCTTCTCCGCTATGCAATCTGGTTTCAGAGCTGGTCATGGGTGCACCTCAGCCCCGCTCAAGGTCCTAAACGATATCATAATCGCCATCGATAAGAGACATTACTGGGGAGCCGTATTCATCGACCTGGCTAAGGCTTTCGACTCTGTCAATCACAACATTCTTATTGGCCTTGGTCTCTCAAATGATTGCCTCGCCTGGTTCACCAACTACTTCTCCGATAGAGTTCAGTATGTCAAATCGGAGGGCCTGTTGTCCGGACCTCTGGCAGTCTCTATGAGGGTGCCAAAGGGTTCAATTCTCGGGCCGACTCTCTTCTCTGTAAACATCAATGATGTCGCTCTCGCTGCTGGTGATTCTCTGATCCACCTCTACGCAGACGACACCATTCTGTATACCTCTGGCCCTTCGTTGGACACCTTAACTAACCTTCAGATGAGCTTCAATGCCATACAACTCTCCTTCCGTGGCCTCCAACTGCTCTTAAATGCAAGTGAAACTAAATGCATGCTCTTCATCTGATCGCTGACCGCACCTGCCCGCCCATCCAGCATCACTACTCTGGACAGTTCTGACTAAGAATATGTGGACAACTACAAATACCTAAGTGTCTGGTTAGACTGTAAACTCTCCTTTCAGAATCACATTAAACATCTCCAATCCAAAATTAAATCTAGAATCTGCTTCCTATTTCGCAACAAAGCATCCTTCCCTCATGCTGCCAAACATACCCTCGTAAAACTGACCATCCTACCGATCCTTGACTTCGGCGATGTCATTTACAAAATAGCCTCCAACACTCTACTCAACGAATTGGATGCAGTCTATCACAGTGCCATCTGTTTTGTCACCAAAGCCCCATACACTACCCACCACTACGACCTGTATGATCTCGTTGGCTGGCCCTCGCTTCATACTCGTCGCCAAACCCACTGGCTCTAGGTCATCTACAAGTCTCTGCTAGGTAAAGCCCCGCCTTATCTCAGCTCACTGGTCACCATAGCAGCACCCACCCGTAGCACGCGCACCAGCAGGTATATCTCACTGGTCACCCTCAAAGCCAATTCTTCCTTTGGCCGCCTCTTCTTCCAGTTCTCTGCTGTCAATGACTGGAACGAACTGCAAAAATCTCTGAAGCTGGAGACTCTTACCCCCCTCACTAGCTTTAAGCTGAGCACTGCACCTGTACATAGATCATCTGTAAATAGCCCATCCAATCTTCCTCAACCCCATACTGTATTTATTTATTTATCTTCCTCCTTTGCGCCCCAGTATCTCAACTTGCACATTCATCTTCTGCACATCCTACCATTCCAGTGTTTAATTGCTATATTTTAAATACTTCACCACCATGGCCTATTTATTGCCTTACCTCTCTTATCCTACCTCATTTGCACATGCTGTATATAGACTTTTCTACTGTATTATTGATTGTATGTTTGTTTATTCCATGTGTAACTCTGTGTTGTTGTATGTGTCGAACTGCTTTGCTGTATCTTGGCCAGGTCACAGTTGCAAATGAGAACTTTTTCTCAACTAGCCTACCTGGTTAAATAAAGGTTAAATATTTTTTTAAATAAAAAATACCTTAATATTATCTATCCTGATGCCTAGTCACTTTACCCTGCCTTCATGTACATATCTACCTCAAATGCCTCGTAACCTCTGCACATTGATCTGGTACTGGTGCTCCCTGTATATAGCTCCACATTGATCTGGTACTGGTACTCCCTGTATATAGCTCCACATTGATCTAGTACTGGTACTCCCTGTATATAGCTCCACATTGATCTAGTACTGGTACTCCCTGTATATAGCTCCACATTGATCTGGTACTGGTGCTCCCTGTATATAGCTCCACATTGATCTAGTACTGGTACTCCCTGTATATAGCTCCACATTGATCTGGTACTGGTGCTCCCTGTATATAGCTCCACATTGATCTGGTACTGGTGCTCCCTGTATATTGCTCCATTCTTGTGTATTTTATTCCTATTGTGTAACTTACTATTTCATGTCTTATCATTATTTTTTAAATTGCTGACAGGTGTATAAAATCGAGCACACGGCAATGCAATCTCCATAGACAAACACTGGCAGTAGAATGGCTTTACTGAAGAGCCAGTGACTTTCAACTTGGCGCCGTCATAGGATGCCACCTTTCCAACAAGTCAGTTCATCAAATTTCTGCACTGCTAGAGCTTCCCCGGTCAACTGTAAGTGCAGCTATTGTGAAGTGGAAACATCTAGGAGCAACAACGGCTCAGCCACGAAGTGGTAGGCCACACAAGCTCACAGAACGGGACCGCTGAGTGCTGAAGCACGTACAAATCGTCTGTCCTCGGTTGCAACTCTCACTACCGAGTTCCATACTGCCTCTGGAAACAATGTCAGCACAATAACTGTTGTCGGGAACTTCATGAAATGGGTTTCCATGGCTGAACAGCCACACACAAGCCTAAGATCACCACGCGCGATGTCAAGCGTTGGCTAGAGTGGTGTAAAGCTCACCACCATTGGACTCTGGAGCAGTGGAAACATGTACTCTGGAGTGATGAATCATGCTTTACCATCTGGCAGTCCAACGGACGAATCTGCGTTTGGCGGATGCTAGGAGGGCGCTACCTACCTAAATGCATAGAGCCAATCGCAAAGTTTGTTGGAGGAGGAATAATGGTCTGGAGCTATTTTTCATGGTTCGGGCTAGGCCCCTTAGTTCCAGTGAAATCTTAACGCTACAGCATACAATGACATTCTAGACCATCCCTTTGCTGTTTCGGCATGACAATGCCCCCGTGCACAAAGCGAGTTCCATATTGAAATGGTTTGTCAAGATCAGTTTGGAAGAACTTGACTGGCCTTCAGAGCCTTGACCTTAACCCCATCAAACACCTTTCGGATGAATTGGAACGCTGACTGCGAGCCAGGCCTAATCGCCCAACATGAGTACCCGACCTCCCTAACGCTCTTGTGGCTGAATGAAAGCAAGTCCCCGCAGAAATGTTCCAACATCTAGTGGAAATATTTTCCAGAAGAGTGGAGGCTGTTATAGCAGCAAAGGGGGGACCAACTCCATATTACTGCCCATGATTTTGGAATGAGATGTTTGACGAGCAGGTGTCCACATACTTTTGGTCATGTAATGTATATTATACATGCTCTATAAAGTAGACTTCTCCGTTCTCGGTGTAAGCTAAGGTACAGGCCATAGGGATTTAGGATAGGATTTAGGGTATATTATACGTACTCTATAAAGTAGACTTCTCCGTTCTCGGTGTAGGCCATCTCCCAGTTGCCTGGCAGGGGTCCTAGGGGGTCTTCTGGGGAGGCCTGGGGCTGGGCGTGTGTCTGCTGCCCGCTGTCCGAGGTGGATGCGGCCACGTTGTTCAGACCATAGGACGGAGCGTTCTCGCGCGCGGGGTACGGCCGTAGAACACCGCCGCAGCTCTCGTCCTGGTCGCTAGGGTTACCTGTGCACAACAAGGGAGAGGGGAAGAGACTACGAACTAAGGATCCTGGGAAAGTAAGGAGCACGACAACACAGAACAAAACAGAGAGAGGAGGTTTATGTTTCCTGCTGTAACAGGAATGTGGGACTCTAAGGGTGGAATGATAAGACAATTTATGCTAAGAGTACTGTGTGCAATATAGGACTACTAAAACCAACAGCAACAAAAATATATAGTATGGTTCACGACTGCTAAACATTTTTCCTTTCTTAACTTTCTCTCCCTCCCTCTGTAAACCCCCTGCCTGCTAGTCCAAAAGGAATGGGGCCCAATGACTATAATGAACATGCAGTCAGCCTCTATTTCTCTTAAACCCCCCTCTATCTTGCCCTCCCTGACTTCATCCTCCCTCTCTCACTTCCGTGAGCCTTTCAGGGGTGATCAAACGCTAATTCACCACTCTGACAGACTGGCAGGACACACAGAGTGAGCATAGAAGGAGAAAAAAAAACTCCATCTAGGAACTGACTGACTGTCTCACAAACTCTCCAGTCCGGGCTAACACATTAACACAAGTGATATTTCAAACTCAGTCAGACATTATGCCTAAAAAACTATTCACAAAGTGTTGTTGAGAGAGAGAAAGAGAGGAAGAGTGAGAGAGAGAGGAAGAGAGTGAGAGAGTGAGAGAGAGAGAGAAAGATGGTGCGAGAGAGAGAGAAAACAAGAGAGAAAGATGGAGGGAGCGAGAGAGTGAACAAGAGAAAGAGAGAAAGCGAGAGAGAGAGACACCCAGCAACACAGGGCAGAAGAGTGGAGAGCACAAACGCAGATACACACTCTCCCTCACACATGCTTTCAAACATGTGCGTAGAAATGAGCACACACACAACTCACCCACACCCCAAACACACACATCCCCCATTGAACAGCCGCCTGGTTTGGTAGTGGTAGTCTATGTGTAATTGTCTGACGGCATGTAAAATGACATACCTGTAAAACTGTTGTTCATTTCTGTGGCCTGGTCGTCATCCTCGTAGTCAGCAGGTACTACTTGGGCGTTTTGCATGTCATTGTAGGACTTGGTGCGCTTGGGAGTGGACTGCTGGGAGCCTGGAGGGCCGTTGAGGAGCACAGCATCACTGAGATTCACTGTCCCAACCACGGGCTGCCTCGGCGGCTTAGGCGTCCCATAATAGTTACCTAGGCAACAACAGGGACATTAGCATGCCTGAGAAAGAGATGGAGGGAGAGGGAGAGAGAGAGGGAGAAACTAGGGAGGGGGAGATAGGAAGTGGTAGGGAGATGGAGAGAGGAACGGGGAGGGAGAGAGGGAGGGGGAGATAGGAAGTGGTAGGGGGAGGGAGGGAGGGAGGGAGGGAGGGAGGGAGGGAGGGAGGGAGGGGTGAGACAGAGAGAAGGGGATGAGAGAGGGAGGGGGAGGGAGAGAGGGAGGGGAGGGAGAAGGAGAGAGGAAGGGAGAGAGAGAGCACCGGCCTCTCCCTACTAGAATCTGAAGTCAAATGTTTACTGTTTGCTGATGATCTGGTGCTTCTGTCCCCAACCAAGTAGGGCCTACAGCAGCACCTAGATCTTCTGCACAGATTCTGACAGACCTGGGCCCTGACAGTACATCTCAGTAAGACAAATTATGATGGTGTTACAAAAAAGGTCCAGTTGCCAAGACCACAAATACAAATTCCATCTAAACACCGTTGCCCTAGAGCACAAAAAATTTACACACAAAAAATTTAACATCAGCGCGACAGGTAACTTCCACAAAGTTGTGAACGATCTGAGAGACAAGGCAAGTAAGGCCTATGCCATCAAAAGTAACATAACATTCAAGTATTTTTAATCAGTTATAGAACCCATTGCCCTTTATGGTTGTGAGGTCTGGGGTCCGCTCACCAACCAAGAATTCACAAAATGTGACAAACACCAAATTGAACCTCTGCATGCAGAATTCTGCACAAATATCCTCTGTCTACAACGTAAAACAGCAAATCATGCATGCAGAGCAGAAATAGGCCGATGATCAAAATCCAGAAAAAAAACATTAAATTCTACAACCACCTAAAAGGAAGCGATTCCCAAACCTTCCATAACAAAGCCATCCCCTACACCTACAGAGACAAGAATATCACTGCACCCGCAATAACATCTGCTAAATATGTGTATGTGACCAATAAAATTTGATATGAACCTGGAGAAGAGTCCCCTAAGCAAGCTGGTCCTGGGGCTCTGTTCACAAACACAAACAGACCCCACCGGATCACAGGACAGCACAATTAGACCCAAACAAATCATGAGAAAACAAAAAGAGAATTACACATTGGAAAAAAACTGAGCAGACTAGAATGCTAAACAGAGAGTCCTTAGTGGCATAATACCTGATCACTGTAACTGACCCAAAATGAAGGAATGCTTCACTATGTACAGACTCAGTAAGCATAGCCTTACTATTGAGAAAAGTAGGCAGACCTGGCTCTCAAGAGAAGACAGGCTATGTGCACACTGCCCACAAAATGAGGTGGAAACTGAGCTGCACTTCCTAACCTCCTGCCAAATGTATGACCATTTCAGAGATACACATTTCCCTCAGATTGCACAGATGCACAAAGAATTAGAAAACAAATCCAATTTTGATAAACATATCCCATATCTACTGGGTGAAATCACAGCATCAAGATTTGTGACCTGTTTCCACACGAAAAGGGCAACCAGTGAAGACCAAACACCATTATAAATACAACCTAGATTTATTTTCCCTTTTGTAACAATTTGCTCATCGTTACAACACTGTATATGGACATAATGACATTTACTGTTGTTTATTTCACTTTTGTTTATTATCTATTTCACTTGCTTTGGCAATGTAAATATATGTTTCCCATGCCAATAAAGCCCCTTAAATTGAATTGAAATTGAGAGGGGGGGGGGGGGGGGGGGGTGAGAGAAGGAGGGGGAGGGAGCGGGAGATAGAACACAGAGAGATAGAGGACAGAGAGATAGAGGACAGAGAGATAGAGGACAGAGAGGTAGAGAACAGAGAGATAGATCCAGAAAGATAGCGGGGAGGGGATCTATAAAATCTCAATGCAGTGGAAAGAGAGACAATGGCAGAGCACAAAGAGTCCTGAAATGGTGGAAATAAGCAGCTGCAGGAAAAGCAGGCTTTTTTCCCTAGTCAGTGTTGTTATGGACTGAGAGGGAGCTGGGAGCATACAAACATAATACAACGGGCCGGCTCAGAGAACTTTACCTTGTTAAAGTATACATTCAAATGGCTGGCTTATCACTGGTCAGTACCAGATCTGTTGCTTAAGTTACTTCCTGTAAAACCCATTGATAAGCAAATACCATCCACAATGCAATGCAAGAGATAGTGACACATGCTCAAAACCACATTCTAAATGTATGTCATTATCTACAACTGATGAACTGTAAATCCCGATCTTTAAAAATCATCTTGAAAATAGATTTGAAAAGTCTCGCCACAATTTTTGGAAAGAAAAAATGTTGGGCATGAGAATTGGACTCATATCTCAATGCAACTGCATGTCATTGAGACCTACTGTACGTAGGTCTGCCTCACATTTGTATTGGGAAGGCATCCGGCTCCTGTGGACAGGTATTTGACACTGTCTGCGGGGGAGGGTGAAAGGAGCCAAACACACAATAGTACAGGTGGCAAGGAGATTAACACTACACACACACACACACACACACACACACACACACACACACACACACACACACACACACACACACACACACACACACACACACACACACAGATGTCAGGACAGAAGTCTTCTGTCAGGACAGAAGACGTATCACTGTGGTACACTGTCCTAATCTAGGTAAGGATAACCTTGTGATCTGTTTGTATGTGTATGTTTTGTATTGTATAATTTTTTATAAATTATAATAATCAAAATAAATATTATCAGGTCAGAAATCCTAAATACAACCTTACAAAAAAGAGAAAGATTATCTTCTGCACTCCTACAGTACCATAGCATCATCATCATCCTCCTCACCAGCATCACTAAAACCAACACCACCAGCATCATCCTCATCAACAGCATCACTAAAACCAACACCACCAGCATCATCCTCATCACCAGCATCACTAAAACCAACACCCCCAGCATCATCATCCTCACCTTCAAACGTTCCTATTTCCAGTAGTGTTCCACTCTGCTCAAGGTTCAAGAAGTCCTCCACAGACAGGAAGTTGTAATCAACCCCGGGGACCTCCCCGTCTCGAGGGGGGCGTGTCGTACCTGGAGAGAGAGGAAACCAAGGTTATTATCAGCATTACTACCAACCACTCTGACCGAAGACAAGGGAGAAGTTTTCGAGGTGCTTCTCAGTGGCAGTTACATTTGCCAAAACCTACTCAACCTACTAATTAACAAAAACAAACATTAGGGCCTCTCTGTGGGCGGAAACAAAGATTGAGGAGGAGGAAGTAGCCGGTAATCTACATTATAATCAGTATTCACACACAGCTAGCTATGTAGCTAGCGTTCACACACAGCTAGCTATGTAGCTAGCTAGTATTCACCCACAGCTAGTTATGTAGCTAGCTAGTATTCACACACAGCTAGCTATGTAGCTAGCTAGTAGTCACACACAGCTAGCTATGTAGCTAGCTAGTATTCACACACAGCTAGCTATGTAGCTTGCTAGTATTCACACACAGCTAGCTATGTAGCTAGCTAGTATTCACACACAGCTAGCTATGAGCTAGCTAGTATTCACACACAGCTAGCTATGTAGCTAGCTAGTAGTCACACACAGCTAGCTATGTAGCTAGCTAGTATTCACACACAGCTAGCTATGTAGCTTGCTAGTATTCACACACAGCTAGCTATGTAGCTAGCTAGTATTGACACACAGCTAGCTATGAGCTAGCTAGTATTCACACACAGCTAGCTATGAACTAGCTAGTACTCACACAAAGCTAGCTATGTAGCTAGCTAGCATACACACAGCTAGCCATGTAGCTAGTTACTATACACACACAGCTAGCCATGTAGCTAGTTCCTATACACACAAAGCTAGCTATGTAGCTAGCTAGTATACACATATAGCTAGCTAGTATTTGTAAGCAAAAAGCATATAACACCGGATCCGAAAGTTCAAACGTCATCGCTACATAGAGTCAAAAAGAGTGCCTTGGCCCCTCTTGCTTGGTTAGCTACTCTGGTTCCCCAGGACCCTAGTGGATTTACACTACACAAGGGGGACTTCCTCTCTGGGTGGAACACAATGACGATGTGGACAAAAGTGTGCGCTGCCCCCCCAAAAGCATACTCTGCCCTTGCACATGCCTGCACATCGATCGACAGTGTGAAGCTTGTAGCCACCATAAGGCCTGAGGGAGGACAAGACGGAGGAACAGGTCCACACAAACTGGAGGTGTGGGAGCTGAAAGTGACAGGGTGCAATTTCGGTCACTGCTCTCTTTGAGGCTGCAGTGAACAGAGAAGGTGGACTTGGACATGATGTGAGGAGACAGGACAGTAAGAAAGTCTCACACACCCCTACCTCACTCTGCCAGTGGTGGCAAACCACAGGCTTTAAAACATCAGGCTTTAAACGCAACGCCAGAGATGAATGAGTCACACACCCCCCTTTTCTTCCTAATCTGTTTATTATTTTTCCAATGAGAAAAGCCAGAGATATAGACATTAACATGACTCAGAGGAACTGACACTATTGCTTGGCAATTTATTTTCCTTTCTGGCACTGTGATCATACACTATGGCTTAAAAGACCCCCTGTGGTCGTTTTCATTAAAAAACATTTGTCTTTATGGTCTAACTGAACCACATATTTGTCTCCAAAGTCCATCTGTAGTATAAAGGCCTACCTGCATCACCATGAAGAACATTGGGACTTTCTAACTATGACTGTAATGGGAACTGATTTGAGTCATTCCTCTCCTGCATTTACTGTAACTAAGTACTGACCTTTGACCTGTTTAACTGCCACTATCAAACGTCTGTCAGTGTTGAATGTTACCGTTAAAGTTTGAGGCCAGACTGAGCCGAGGGAACGCTGATAATGGATCTTTGATGCTGTGTGATTCTGTGTCTTACTTTCAGCCTCTCAGCCTGGAGTTTACAGAACATGTGGTACTGTCGGATTAGAATATAAAGGGCCTGTCTCCAAGAGGCCCGCAAGCCCGCTTGATCCAGTAGATCACGCAAAGCTCCTGCAACATCTGTCTGACACTGAACTCTGTCCAAGGTTTCTAGCCTGGTTCCACAGCTACAGCAGGGGAAGAAGACATAGGGTGATGGTTTCTAGCCTGGTTCCACAACTACACCAGGGGAAGAAGACAGAGGGTGATGGTTTCTAGCCTGGTTCCACAGCTACACCAGGGGAAGAAGACAGAGGGTGATGGTTACTAGCCTGGTACCCCAGCCACACCAGGGGAAGAACACAGAGGGTGATGGTTTCTAGCCTGGTTCCACAGCTACACCAGGGGAAGAAGACAGAGGGTGATGGTTTCTAGCCTGGTTCCACAGCTACACCAGGGGAAGAAGACAGAGGGTGATGGTTACTAGCCTGGTACCACAGCTACACCAGGGGAAGAAGACAGAGGGTGATGGTTTCTAGCGTGGTTCCACAGCTACACCAGGGGAAGAAGACAGAGGGTGATGGTTTCTAGCCTGGTTCCACAGCTACACCAGGGGAAGAAGACAGAGGGTGATGGTTACTAGCCTGGTACCCCAGCTACACCAGGGGAAGAAGACAGAGGGTGATGGTTTCTAGCCTGGTTCCACAGCTACACCAGGGGAAGAAGACAGAGGGTGATGGTTACTAGCCAGGTATCCCAGTTACACCAGGGGATGAAGACAGAGGGTGATGGCAAATGGCACATTGAGTCCTTGGTCAGAGGTCACCTCTAGTGTGCCACAAGGTGGGGTTGTTTCACCATATCTGTTTCTCCTTCACATGTCCACCCGAAAAGTTGTCTTTAGTGACACACTGGACAGGCTGTACCTTTAACCAGTAACCAAGAGGACAGCTGGAGGCGAAGCAGCTGGAAGAGTGGGTCACATCCAACAACATGCTCCTGAATGGGAAAGAGTCTGGAAATGTGGATATGCTTTTCTAGAGATCATCCACAACCTGCACCACTAATCATAGGAGGTCAGGAAGTGCCAGTGGTAAAAACAACTAAGTATCTTGGTTTTCATCTAGACTCTAACCTCAGTGGTGACATACATGTGGAGCAGTCAGTGAGGAAGGCCTCAAAACACCTGCACTTTGACTGTTCTTGCCAGGATTGACCTACCCACTGAAGATTTTATTTATTTATTTTATTTATTTTATTTTACCTTTATTTAACCAGGCAAGTCAGTTAAGAACAAATTCTTATTTTCAATGACGGCCTGGGAACAGTGGGTTAACTGCCTGTTCAGGGGCAGAACGACAGATTTGTACCTTGTCAGCTCGGGGGTTTGAACTCACAACCTTCCGGTTACTAGTCCAACGCTCTAACCACTAGGCTACCCTGCCGCCCCAGATCTGATCACAGTATACACTACACTGGTCAGGTCTGGTCTGGAATACAGTAGAGTCCTGTTAGTTGGATACAATAAAAAGCAACTAGGCAGGGTGCAGAGGAGGGCCTTGAGGATCATCTCCAGAGGTGGAACAGTCCAACCACAGCTCCTGTCACTGCAGAGCAGGGTAGAGCTGGCAGCAGTGTACCTGGTGAAGGACATGCACACTCTTGACCATTCACTGAATGACCTGCTCCCTCCAAAAAGAGGTAACTGCACCACCAGGCTCCTGAGAAACAGCCATGAACTGTCCTGTATAACTGCCCTGTATAACTGTCCTGTATAAATGTCCTGTATAACTGTCCTGTATAACTGTCCTGTATAACTGTCCTGTATAACTGTCCTGTATAACTGTCCTGTATAACTGCCCTGTATAACTGCCCTGTATAACTGTCCTGTATAACTGCCCTGTATAACTGTCCTGTATAACTGTCCTGTATAACTGTCCTGTATAACTGTCCTGTATAACTGTCCTGTATAACTGTCCTGTATAACTGCCCTGTATAACTGCCCTGTATAACTGTCCTGTATAACTGCCCTGTATAACTGTCCTGTATAACTGCCCTGTATAACTGTCCTGTATAACTGCCCTGTATAACTGTCCTGTATAACTGCCCTGTATAACTGTCCTGTATAACTGTCCTGTATAACTGTCCTGTATAACTGTCCTGTATAACTGCCCTGTATAACTGTCCTGTATAACTGCCCTGTATAACTGTCCTGTATAACTGTCCTGTATAACTGTCCTGTATAACTGTCCTGTATAACTGTCCTGTATAACTGTCCTGTATAACTGCCCTGTATAACTGTCCTGTATAACTGCCCTGTATAAATGTCCTGTATAACTGCCCTGTATAAATGTCCTGTATAACTGCCCTGTATAAATGTCCTGTATAACTGCCCTGTATAAATGTCCTGTATAACTGCCCTGTATAAATGTCCTGTATAACTGCCCTGTATAACTGTCCTGTATAACTGCCCTGTATAACTGTCCTGTATAACTGTCCTGTATAACTGTCCTGTATAACTGTCCTGTATAAATGTCCTGTATAACTGCCCTGTATAACTGTCCTGTATAACTGCCCTGTATAACTGCCCTGTATAAATGTCCTGTATAAATGTCCTGTATAACTGCCCTGTATAACTGTCCTGTATAACTGTCCTGTATAACTGTCCTGTATAACTGTCCTGTATAACAGTCCTGTATAACTGTCCTGTATAACTGTCCTGTATAACTGCCCTGTATAACTGTCCTGTATAAATGTCCTGTATAACTGCCCTGTATAACTGTCCTGTATAACTGCCCTGTATAAATGTCCTGTATAACTGTCCTGTATAACTGCCCTGTATAACTGCCCTGTATAACTGCCCTGTATAACTGTCCCGTATAACTGTCCCGTATAACTGCCCCGTATAACTGTCCCGTATAACTGCCCTGTATAACTGTCCTGTATAACTGTCCTGTATAACTGCCCTGTATAACTGCCCTGTATAACTGTCCCGTATAACTGTCCCGTATAACTGCCCCGTATAACTGTCCCGTATAACTGCCCTGTATAACTGTCCTGTATAACTGCCCTGTATAACTGTCCTGTATAACTGTCCTGTATAACTGCCCTGTATAACTGCCCTGTATAACTGTCCTGTATAACTGTCCTGTATAACTGTCCTGTATAACTGCCCTGTATAACTGTCCTGTATAACTGCCCTGTATAACTGCCCTGTATAACTGTCCTGTATAACTGTCCTGTATAACTGTCCTGTATAACTGTCCTGTATAACTGCCCTGTATAACTGTCCTGTATAACTGCCCTGTATAACTGCCCTGTATAACTGTCCCGTATAACTGTCCCGTATAACTGTCCCGTATAACTGTCCCGTATAACTGCCCCGTATAACTGTCCCGTATAACTGCCCTGTATAACTGTCCTGTATAACTGCCCTCTATAACTGTCCTGTATAACTGCCCTGTATAACTGTCCTGTATAACTGCCCTGTATAACTGTCCTGTATAACTGCCCTGTATAACTGCCCTGTATAACTGCCCTGTATAACTGCCCTGTATAACTGTCCTGTATAACTGTCCTGTATAACTGCCCTGTATAACTGTCCTGTATAACTGTCCTGTATAACTGTCCTGTATAACTGCCCGTACGAACCGTCTGTGAAACGCCACTCTACCCACTGCTATCAGACTGTCTAATAACTCTAGCTCTTAAATGGTTTTTCCAAAAATGATCTTTTTTACAATCACATTTTAACATTTCAATTTCCATCATGAAAATGTCCTGTAATGATTCAAGTGTTCTGTATTCTATTCATGTCATGTAGTATGTGTTATGGATTTTAAATGAGTGTTTTGCAATTATTAATCATGTAAATTCTGCATTTTTCAGTTTCATCTGTACGCAAGAATAATTCAACTCAAATTAGACATTTTCTCTGCCTCTGTGCAGGAGGCGTCTCCCTGAAAATCCCCGTCGTTACACATAATGGTCTAACAAAAATACAACAAATGTGTGGGCTATTCAGAGGAGATGACTTTCTACTTCATCTGGTCAATTCATTTTACCCTTCCGGCCTGCACCTTTAAAGTTAGCAGCCTTCTCAATGTCAATCATCTGGCCATATTTCCGGTTAACAGGTTGGCTAATGTCAAAATGTTATCAACTATGATATGCTAGCTAACCAGAGCCAGTCTCCTGGTTAATGATTAGTGAACTGGAGTTCTCTCTATCTGAGAGTTGTTTTGTACAAAAGAGCCCAACGGATCATTACAACGACAGGGAGCTCTCTCTCTCTCACACGCACGCAGCACGCACACACACACACACACACACAAAGCCTCAGTATAATTACAGTGAAAGGGAGTTGTCAGAAGACAACAGAGACAGGGGTCATTGTGTTCCTCTCTTTACAGAGGCAGAGCCATCACACACCTGGCAGATGGCTGACGGAAATCCTAACTCATCTGTACGACAGTACGACAGTCACGACACACTCTCACACACAGTCAGGGAGGCAGGCACGCACACACAGCTTGGTAAGAGTTCAAAGTTGTCGTCCAGAACCAAAGCCGTTTCTCTGAAACATCCGAGCACTGTGTTTACTTCCTGTAAGATTCAGGGGCTCTTCTCTTCTTCTCTCTCTTTTAGGGCAGCAGGCTGCCTAGTGGTTAGAACGTTGGGCCAGTTACCGAAAGGTTGCTGGATCGAATCCTCGAGCTGACAAAGTAAAAATCTGTCGTTCTGCCCCTGAACAAGGCAGTTAACTCACTGTTCAATGGTAGGCCGTCATTGTAATTAAGAATTAGTTCTTAACTGACTTGCCTAGTTAAATAAAGGTAAAAAATCTCAGTGGCCTTCTAGATGACAGAGACAATAATGGTTTCATACTCCCAACCAAAATGCCATACAATACCCTATGATGAATCACCTACTTGGAAAATGTACTGGGATTATACTGCTTCTCTGCTCTGTTTGCATCACAGACAGGATGGAGGGAAAATAAAGTTTGTTGATAGTTTGAGTCATCGTTGTTGACGTACAAAGTCCTTTGGTGGTATATATATATGTCTGTGTCACAATGAGTTCTAATCTCTACTGTAGAGGGAGTGGAGGAGTTGTTTGTCCCTGGTAGTATCCCTACACTGGGGGTATCTGGTGGGGTGACTAATGCAGGTGTGCTGATTGAGCTGTTCCTCTATGTGATTCTGTAACGATAATCAATTGGTCCAAACCAATGTTTTTCACTTAAACCCCTCCCAGTCGAAGATCTGCTACAGGAAGGATGCTCTAAATATAGAGTTAAGGGCACAAACCTCTCTCTTTTCAAAGCAGTCAAATATCTGTGTTAATTCTTTTTTTTAGAAAGGCTAAAAATACTTCATCATCACTGTCAGCTTAAAAAACATAAAACCTTTTTCAAAATGGGAGTTACAAGTTCCTTTTTAAATTCAAACCCTAATGTCAGTTGAGCTCTCATTTGCAGAGTGAACCACTAGAATCAGGCAGGCAGGCAGGTAGGCAGACAGACAGGCAGACAAGCAGGCAGCAGGCAGACAAGCAGGTAGGCAGGCACGCAGACAAGCATGCAGGCAGGCAGACAAGCAGGCCGCAGGCAGACAGCAGGCAGGCAGACAAGCAGGCAGACAAGCAGGCAAGCAGCAGGCAGGTAGGCAGGCAGGCAAGCAGCAGGCAGACAAGCAGGCAGACAAGCAAGCAAGCAGCAGGCGGGTAGGCTTGAGGCAGACAGGCAGCAGACAGACAGGCAGCAGACAGGTAGGCTTGGGGCAGACAGGCAGCAGACAGGCAGGCAGAAGACAGGTAGGCTTGAGGCAGACAGGCAGCAGACAGGCAGGCAGCAGACAGGTAGGCTTGAGGCAGACAGGCAGCAGACAGGTAGGCTTGAGGCAGACAGGCAGCAGACAGGCAGGTAGGCTTGAGGCAGACAGGCAGCAGACAGGCAGCAGACAGGCAGCAGACAGGTAGGCTTGAGGCAGACAGGCAGCAGACAGGCAGGTAGGCTTGAGGCAGACAGGCAGCAGACAGGCAGGTAGGCTTGAGGCAGACAGGCAGCAGACAGGCAGGTAGGCTTGAGGCAGACAGGCAGCAGACAGGTAGGCTTGAGGCAGACAGGCAGCAGACAGGCAGGTAGGCTTGAGGCAGACAGGCAGCAGACAGGCAGGTAGGCTTGAGGCAGACAGGCAGCAGACAGACAGCAGACAGGTAGGCTTGAGGCAGACAGGCAGCAGACAGGTAGGCTTGAGGCAGACAGGCAGCAGACAGGCAGGCAGCACACAGGTAGGCTTGAGGCAGACAGGCAGCAGCCAGACAGCAGACAGGTATGCTTGAGGCAGACAGGCAGCAGACAGGCAGCAGACAGGTAGGCTTGAGGCAGACAGGCAGCAGACAGGCAGGCAGCAGACAGGTAGGCTTGAGGCAGACAGGCAGCAGCCAGACAGCAGACAGGTAGGCTTGAGGCAGACAGGCAGCAGACAGGTAGGTTTGAGGCAGACAGGCAGCAGGAAGACAAAAGGCTCAGTGAGGAAAGGCTTGGCCTCATTACTATCTATGTCCCTCCTTTCTATTCTCTGAAACGACATGAACAATGACTGGGACTAACTCAGACTTGGCCCCAGCACTAATCAACTTCCCAAGTCACTCAGCATCAATGGAATGATTATTTGTCAAGTCGTGAAAAGTTCCAGTTTCTTGTATGGAAAGAAAACGGAGTATACAGTATACATCATCATTTCAGCAGAGACTTAGAGACCTTGGGAACTGTATTAATCAGGAATATCTATACTAATGGTCATGTTGTTCCTAAATACAGTAAGATAAACTAAACTAAATACAGTAAGATAGACCATTCACTGAATCCTACTTAGTTTATCACTACTGTTTTCAGCCTAACCTCCTCTTACAGTAATAGGGGGTAAATTATCCATTTAACTCAGGGTTCTCAAACTCGGTCCTGGGGACCCCAAGGGGTGAACGTTTTGGGTTTTGTCCAAGCACTACACAGTTGATGAAAAAAAATCTACAAATCGTTAAGCTTTGATTATTTGAATCAGCGTTGTAGTGTTAGGACAAAAAACGAGCTTGGAAACGCTGATTAACTGTTTGAACAACAGTAACTACTGAGGGTAATTATGAATGACCCCTGAGGTGTGAGAGAGAAATATACCCAGCCACAAACACATGCACCAGAACAGACACATACAGTAGAACTAGACAGCTACAGCCTCGCTGCAACAGCCAGCCTCAGTCCTGTTGCTAAGGACAACAAGAGGGGTATTACATGTTGCACTTCCAGTGTGCAAGAAAAGATGACAGATTAAATAGTTATCTGCATATAAATGGTAGGGTGTGTGTGTGTGTGTGTGTGTGTACTACTGTATGTAATGGAGAGTATAGGCTGAGGAACTGAGTGTTTAATGACCAACCTATGACACATACTGTACAGACCAGTGTAGTAGCACATCATAAAGCCTGGCAGTGTAACACACACAGTCTAGTGTCTGGCCGATTTGGACTTTGTGATGACATGATTAGGACCCCTGTCCTGTTTCCAGCAGCGTCAACACAGGAGACATAACCTCTCTCCCCAGAGATCTGATACCAACAACCTCACGCCACCGTTAGCCAGTTATACGTTTTACCTGTCAGAGCCTAGATTCATTACGTTAAGTGATTACTAGCATGTGAAATGCAGAAGCTAAGAGATGAAACACCATGCATCTCAGTGAATTATGCTTTGTGTAGAAAGCTTTAGAAGGGACTACTATAAAAATTTGTCATGATAACCTAAAAATAAGACTGAGCCCTTGCTTAAATTATTAGTATGATTAGGCTATGTCAAATATAATATTATTATGATTAGGCAATATTTCAAATGAAAGGAATTAGAGGTTGATCGATTATGATTTTTCTACGCCGATACCGATTATTGGAGGACCAAAAAAGCCGATACCGATTAATCAACCGATTTGTTATTTTATTTGTAATAATGACAATTACAACAATACCGAATGAACACTTATTTTAACTTAATATAATACACCAATAAAATCTATTTAGCCTCAAATAAATAATGAAACATGTTCAATTTGGTTTAAATAATGCAAAAACAAAGTGTTGGAGAAGAAAGTAAAAGTGAAATATGTGCTATGTAAGAAAGCTAATGTTTCAGTTCCTTGCTCAGATCATGAGAACATATGAAAGCTGGTGGTTCCTTTTAACACGAGTCTTCAATATTCCCAGGTAAGAAGTTTTAGGTTGTAGTTATTATAGGAATTATAGGACTATTTCCCTCTATACCATTTGTATTTCATTAACCTTTGACTATTGGATGTTCTTATAGGCACTTTAGTATTGCCAGTGTAACAGTATAGCTTCCGTCCCGCTCCTCCCCGGGCTCGAACCAGGAACACAACGACAACAGCCACCCTCGAAGCAGCGTTACCCATGCAGAGCAAGGGGAACAACCACTCCAAGTCTCAGGGCGAGTGACGTTTGAAACGCTATTAGCTCGCACACCACTAACTAGCTAGCCATTTCACATCAGTTACACTAGCCTAATCTCGGGAGTTTTATTTATTTATTTTTTATTTTACCTTTATTTAACTAGGCAAGTCAGTTAAGAACAAATTCATATTTTCAATGACGGCCTAGGAACAGTGGGTTAACTGCCTGTTCAGGAGCAGAACGACAGATTTGTACCTTGAGTTGATAGGCTTGAAGTCATAAACAGCGCAATGCTTGACGCACAACGAAGAGCTGCTGGCAAAACGCACAAAAGTGCTGTTTGAATGAATGCTTACGAGCCTGCTGCTGCCTACCACCGCTCAGTCAGATACTTGTATGCTTCTATGCTCAGTCCGATTATATGCAATGCAGGACACGCTAGATAAACTAGTAATATCATCAACCATGTGTAGTTAACTAGTGATTATGATTGATTGATTGATTGATTGTTTTTTATAAAATACGTTTAATGCTAGCTAGCAACTTACCTTGGCTTACTGCATTCGCGTAACAGGCAGTATCCTTGTGGAGTGCAACGAGAGGCAGGTGGTTATAGCATTGGACTAGTTAACTGTAAGGTTGCAAGATTGAATCCCCCGAGCTGACAAGGTGAAAATCTGTCGTTCTGACCCTGAACGAGACAGTTAACCCACCGTTCCTAGGCCATCATTGAAAATAAAAATGTGTTCTTAACTGATTTTCCTAGTTAAATAAAGATTAAATAAAGTTGTAAAAATAATTTAAAAAATAATAAAAATAAAAAAAACTCGGCCAAATCGGTGTCCAAAAATACCGATTTCCAATTGTTATGAAAACTTGAAATCGACCCTAATTAAATCGGCCATTCCAATGAATCGGTCGACCTCTAAAAGGAATGGATTGTCTCATGTTCACTACCACGACTGAGGATATTTCAGAAGCATAGGGATAACCATGATTGCAAAGTTAAACAAACCATATAACTCTATACACAAGGACAACATTTAACAATTTCCACTGAAAATTTAACAACAAATATTTTACTTTGTAATCATTGGTTTTTGTTTGACATATATTTTAACGTGAAAAATCTGAGTCTCACTCTGAGCATCACTCTGTTGCTGTGGAGTTGCCCATAGCCAGCTCCAGCTTCACTAGACAACAGATAGAGCAGGTAACCTAGCCGTTAAGAGCGACGTGCCCTTGAGCGAGGAACTTAACTCTAATTGCTCCTGTAAGTGGCTCTGGATAAGAGTGTCTGCTAAATGTAATACATTAACACATAGAGAGGATATGTTTCTATCCTGTATACTCTCTTCTCTCTCCTCCTCTCACACTCTCAAGTGAATTTCAGCCCATCCCTCTCTTTAGCCATCTCGCTCCTCCTCTCTCTGGACATCAGAACAGCTTTCACTAACCTCAATTTGGATAAGGACTTCTACTTCAATGAGTCAGAGGCGAAGGACATATTGATTATCCTGGACCATGCCCAAATCCTGACGCTCGATGAAGGAGGAGGCGGCGCTATAGAGGCCGGCGTGTGAGATACCTGAAAAGACTACGCCGGAGAGTGGATAAACCGCCTCTGCCCTTGGCGAGTGTGCAATTACTGGATAATAAATTGGATGAGCTCCGTTTGAGACTATCCTACAAACGTGATCAGAAGAAATCTAATACCCTATGTTTCACCGAGTCGTGGCTGAACAAGGAAATTGAAAATATAAATCTAGCTGTTTTTTCTATACCCCGGCAGGACAGAATTACAGCATCGGGAAGATCAGGGGGGGAGTGTGTGTCTCTTTGTTAACAACAGCTGATGAGCGCTCTGTAATAATAAGGAAGTCTCAAGGTTCTGCTTGAATTAGTTAGAATACCTCATGATAAACTGGAGACCATTCGTAGCTGTCTATTTACCACCACAAGACCACACTCAACAAGCTGTATAGGACCATGAGCAAACAACAAGATGCTCACCCAGAGGTGGCACTCCTAGTGGCCGGTGATTCAACGCAGGAAAACTGAAATCCGTTTTACCACATTTTTACCAGCATGGCACCTGTGCAACTAGAGGCGAAAAACTTTAGCTCACCTTGACTCTACACACAGAGACACATACAAAGCTTTCCCTCACCCTCCATTTGGCACACCTGATCATAACTATATCCTCCTGACTCCTGCTTACAAGCAAAAACTCAAACAGGAAGTACCAGTGACATGCTCAATCAGGAAGTGGTCCGAAGAAGCGGATGCTAAGCTACAGGACTGTTTCGCTAGCACAGACTGGATGGAATATGTTCCGGGATTAATGCCTAAACTTAACCTTTAACACAAAATTTTAAGTTTACAACAACTTCAAAATGGTATGTTTGAGAAACATGGGTGAGCTAGTTGCAACTACCTGGAACCCAGCACATTGACTCGGTACCAGTACTCCTCATTATTATTATTTTACTGTGTTTATCTATTTCCTTTTGACCTTTTTTTCTTACTTTAACTCATTGTTGGGGAACCATTTCACGGTAAAGCGTGACAAATAAAATAAGATGTATTATGTTCCTTTCCCTATCTCTATTTAGTCGTCTCTCTACCCCTTTCTCTCTTCTCTCCCTCCTCGCTCTCTCTTTCTCTCTTCTCTCCCTCCTCGCTCTCTCTTTCTCTCTTCTCTCCCTCCTCGCTCTCTCTTTCTCTCTTCTCTCCCTCCTCGCTCTCTCTTGCTCTCCCTCCTCGCTCTCTCTTTCTCTCTCTTTCCTCTGGTATTAGCGGTAGCAGCATATGCCACTAGGTGTAACAAGGTGCTGCGGACACTGCTGACGTTATCCTGCTATTGGGGAAGGTTAGGAAATGGAACGCTGATCGTCCAATCAGCAGCCTCGACATCACCCCAGGGGGATGGGAGGGGCTGGTGCCGAATGGTAGACTGTGGCAGTGGGAATATTTGTATTTATTTAACTAGGCAAGTCAGTGAGAGGGAGCAGAGAAAGGAAGAGATAGAAATTCAAATAGAGAGAGAGAGCGAGAGAGACATGACAGCCAGGATCGCAGGCAACAGGAAAAGCAGGGATGGGCAACTGGTGGCCCTTTTTTGGGGGGTGGGGTGGGGGGGTGGACAGGGACTCAATCGGGGTCTCAACTTACTGTTGAGGGTTAGAATAATAAAATACACTGGGTGCAATTTCAATATTTGGTTGTGCATCAGCAGTTCTTCTATCGCTACGTCCGTCACTGACAGTCACTCAATTAGCCATGTCAGCCAAAATGTTTTAGATTGGTAAATGAGTCTAGTGGCCAGCTATCTAAAAGGCTAGGGCCGGCTCAGACTGCGTGGCTATGAATGTGGGTACGCAGAACCACTGCGGCCCCACATGATGATTTTGATTGTTGGGGGGCCCCACCCCCATCAAAGTTGCCCATCCCTCACCTAATGGGTACGTAAACCCCTCTCCAGTACCAACACATCTGTGTGTTTGTTTGAGGTGTGAGGCATTGCAGCCCTGCTAAAAGGATGAGGGAGCTTAGGCAAGCCTGTCTGTGCATCTGTTATGTCATCAACATTGTTTCCACACGCTGCCACTGAGCAGCAGCATCATCGAAAGCTTTCTCTCGCTCTCTGTCTGTGTACATAACATTAGACTTTAGCTATGTCTCAAGGCACGCAAAACAATTGGTTGTCCAATGCCTGTCATCAGGTATAGAATTAAAATATGCTTTAAACATTTTACACCTCCATTTTAGTCATTTAGCAGAGTGACTTACAGTTAGTGCATTCATCATAAGATAGTTAGGTGAGACAACCACATATCACAGTCGTAGTAATACATGTTTTCCTCAAAGAAGTTATTAGCAAAGTCAGTGCTAGTAGGAAAAGTGGGGGGAGCAGGAGACTGGGGAGGGGGAAGAGGTAACGACACTCTTTGAAGAGGTAAGGTTTCAGATACTCTCTGAAGAGGTAGGGCTTGAGATGTTCTTTGAAGAGGTAGGGGTTCAGATGTTCTTTGAAGAGTTAGAAGAGGTAGGGTTTCAGATACTCTCTGAAGAGGTAAGGTTTCAGATACTCTTTGAAGAGGTAAGGTTTCAGATACTCTTTGAAGAGTTAGAAGAGGTAGGGTTTCAGATACTCTTTGAAGAGGTAGGGTTTCAGATACTCTTTGAAGAGTTAGAAGAGGTAGGGTTTCAGATACTCTTTTAAGAGGTAAGGTTTCAGATACTCTTTGAAGAGTTAGAAGAGGTAGGGTTTCAGATACTCTTTGAAGAGGTAGGGTTTCAGATACTCTTTGAAGAGGTAGGGTTTCAGATACTCTTTGAAGAGTTAGAAGAGGTAGGGTTTCAGATACTCTTTGAAGAGTTAGAAGAGGTAGGGTTTCAGATACTCTTTGAAGAGGTAGGGTTTCAGATACTCTTTGAAGAGTTAGAAGAGGTAGGGTTTCAGATACTCTTTGAAGAGTTAGGAGGTAGGGTTTCAGATACTCTTTGAAGAGTTAGAAGAGGTAGGGTTTCAGATACTCTTTGAAGAGGTAGGGTTTCAGATACTCTTTGAAGAGTTAGAAGAGGTAGGGTTTCAGATACTCTTTGAAGAGTTAGAAGAGGTAGGGTTTCAGATACTCTTTGAAGAGTTAGAAGAGGTAGGGTTTCAGATACTCTTTGAAGAGGTAGGGTTTCAGATACTCTCTGAAGAGGTAGGGTTTCAGATACTCTCTGAAGAGGTAGGGCTTGAGATGTTCTTTGAAGAGGTAGGGTTTCAGATACTCTTTGAAGAGTTAGAAGAGGTAGGGTTTTAGATACTCTTTGAAGAGGTAGGGTTTCAGATACTCTTTGAAGAGGTAAGGTTTCAGATACTCTCTGAAGAGGTAGGGTTTCAGATACTCTCTGAAGAGGTAGGGTTTCAGATACTCTCTGAAGAGGTAGGGTTTCAGATACTCTCTGAAGAGGTAAGGTTTCAGATACTATTTGAAGAGGTAGGGGTTCAGATGTTCTTTGAAGAGTTAGAAGAGGTAGGGTTTCAGATACTCTTTGAAGAGGTAAGGTTTCAGATACTCTTTGAAGAGGTAGGGGTTCAGATGTTCTTTGAAGAGTTAGAAGAGGTAGGGTTTCAGATACTCTCTGAAGAGGTAAGGTTTCAGATACTCTCTGAAGAGGTAGGGTTTCAGATACTCTTTGAAGAGGTAAGGTTTCAGATACTCTTTGAAGAGGTAGGGTTTCAGATGTTCTTTGAAGAGGTAAGGTTTCAGATACTATTTGAAGAGGTAAGGTTTCAGATACTCTCTGAAGAGGTAAGGTTTCAGATACTCTTTGAAGAGGTAAGGTTTCAGATACTCTCTGAAGAGGTAAGGTTTCAGATACTCTCTGAAGAGGTAGGGTTTCAGATACTCTTTGAAGAGGTAAGGTTTCAGATACTCTTTGAAGAGGTAAGGTTTCAGATACTCTTTGAAGAGGTAGGGTTTCAGATACTCTCTGAAGAGGTAGGGTTTCAGATACTCTGAAGAGGTAAGGTTTCAGATACTCTTTGAAGAGGTAAGGTTTCAGATACTCTTTGAAGAGGTAGGGGTTCAGATGTTCTTTGAAGAGTTAGAAGAGGTAGGGTTTCAGATACTCTTTGAAGAGGTAAGGTTTCAGATACTCTTTGAAGAGGTAGGGTTTCAGATGTTCTTTGAAGAGTTAGAAGAGGTAGGGTTTCAGATACTCTCTGAAGAGGTAAGGTTTCAGATACTCTCTGAAGAGGTAGGGTTTCAGATACTCTTTGAAGAGGTAGGGGTTCAGATGTTCTTTGAAGAGTTAGAAGAGGTAGGGTTTCAGATACTCTTTGAAGAGGTAAGGTTTCAGATACTCTTTGAAGAGGTAGGGTTTCAGATGTTCTTTGAAGAGTTAGAAGAGGTAGGGTTTCAGATACTCTTTGAAGAGGTTGGGTTTCAGATACTCTTTGAAAAGGTAGGGTTTCAGATACTCTTTGAAGAGGTAGGGGTTCAGATGTTCTTTGAAGAGTTAGAAGAGGTAGGGTTTCAGATACTCTCTGAAGAGGTAAGGTTTCAGATACTCTTTGAAGAGGTAAGGTTTCAGATACTCTTTGAAGAGGTAGGGTTTCAGATGTTCTTTGAAGAGGTAAGGTTTCAGATACTATTTGAAGAGGTAAGGTTTCAGATACTCTCTGAAGAGGTAAGGTTTCAGATACTCTCTGAAGAGGTAAGGTTTCAGATACTCTCTGAAGAGGTAAGGTTTCAGATACTCTCTGAAGAGGTAGGGTTTCAGATACTCTTTGAAGAGGTAAGGTTTCAGATACTCTTTGAAGAGGTAAGGTTTCAGATACTCTTTGAAGAGGTAGGGTTTCAGATACTCTCTGAAGAGGTAGGGTTTCAGATACTCTTTGAAGAGGTAAGGTTTCAGATACTCTTTGAAGAGGTAAGGTTTCAGATACTCTTTGAAGAGGTAGGGGTTCAGATGTTCTTTGAAGAGTTAGAAGAGGTAGGGTTTCAGATACTCTTTGAAGAGGTAAGGTTTCAGATACTCTTTGAAGAGGTAGGGTTTCAGATGTTCTTTGAAGAGTTAGAAGAGGTAGGGTTTCAGATACTCTCTGAAGAGGTAAGGTTTCAGATACTCTCTGAAGAGGTAGGGTTTCAGATACTCTTTGAAGAGGTAGGGGTTCAGATGTTCTTTGAAGAGTTAGAAGAGGTAGGGTTTCAGATACTCTTTGAAGAGGTAAGGTTTCAGATACTCTTTGAAGAGGTAGGGTTTCAGATGTTCTTTGAAGAGTTAGAAGAGGTAGGGTTTCAGATACTCTTTGAAGAGGTTGTGTTTCAGATACTCTTTGAAAAGGTAGGGTTTCAGATACTCTTTGAAGAGGTCGGGTTTCAGATACTCTTTGAAAAGGTAGGGTTTCAGATGTTCTCTGAAGATGGGCACTCTGCTGTCCTATTATCAGGGCCAAGTTAGTTCCACCATTGGGGCGCAGGGACTTTGACTGGGTTGAGCGGGAGCTGACCTCCCATAGGAGTGCAACGGCAAAGAGACCAGAGGTGGCAGAACAGAGTACCCGGGTTGGGATGTTGGGTTTGAGTATAGCCTGAAGGTAGGGAGAGGCAGTTCCCCTTGCTGCTCTGTAGCCAAGCAACATGGTCTTGTAGTGGATGCAGGCTTGACATATGCCATATTTAGCATGTGAACTATAAATAGCTTGTAGTGAAAGCCTCTCCCTGCTGGCAGTTGATAAAAAAGCTGCTGTGGAGCAGGATCGGTAGCAGAGGAACAGGGGACGTGTGTCCCTGAAGTGGCCTGTAAAGTGTCTGCTCTGACCCACATCCTGCCTCCAACACTGGGTCGCTCTCTGGGCTGGGGCCCGGCTAGCCAACCCATCAACAGCTACAGACACGTTGCTGATCTCAGTGAATGGTCATCACCAGTAGTCACTAGCATCACTCTCCCTTGATATTTTAACTCAATGGGATCACCTGGTTAAATAAAGGTTGTGAATCATAATGTCTACAATAGCTAGTGATTTGATAGACATTTGGACACAGCACTATATGATTAATTCAAATTATCATCCATCCTGCCTAATACCCATTTAATGCAGCTGTAGACTACTGGCAGGTAAGCACAGTGAGAGCATGATGGAACTCCAGATCAGTGTGGAGCGTCCCACAGTGTGGACCAGAGACAGCAGTAGGCAGCATTTCCCATGTGGTGGCAACATGGAAAACAGCAGTCCTGTCAAGACACCATGCTGATAAAACTAACATGAGGCCCTTTATCTCAGAGAGAGGGGAACAACACCCCTCCTCTCTACAGCACACTGAACCTACAAACACGACTCACTGTAGTCTTAGGGAGAGTGTAACCTAAAAAAACACCCTTTCATAATGATCGATTTTAATGTGAAGGCACAAACTTTCAGCTATTTTAACGTGGGTTGAGGTGTGTAGTTATGGCTTAGCTAGAGAAAACGGGATGAGAAGGGGGTGAAATTCAACTAGAAACAGGAGTAAAGTATGTCCAAACTGCCTGCACAGTGGAAAGGTGCTGTCAATAAAGCTGTCAACTTGAGCAATAAAGGGGGAAACAAAAACAAGTAACAAAAAGGAAATGTGAAGAGGTGTGAAACAATACTACAGTACTACAGCCCACAAAGAACGAACAACAGGAGAGCTGACAGAGATCCACCCTCACCCTCAAACCAACAAATGGCTTGGTAGCTCGCAATCCACACACACACACACACTTTATGCTGTGTGTGTGTAACCGATGTGAAATGGCTAGCTAGTTAGCGGTGGTGCGCGCTAATAGCGTTTCAATCGGTGACGTCACTCGCTTTGAGACCTTGAAGTAGTGGTTCCCCTTGCTCTGCAAAGGACACGGCTTTTGTGGAGTGAGGGGTAATGAAGCTTTGTGAGTGACTGTGGTTGATGTGTGCAGAGGGTCCCTGGTTCGAGCCCAGGTTAGGGCGAGGAGATGGACGGAAGCTATACTGTTACATGTGTATAATAAAACACATAATTCTACTACATCATTACACAAATTAAACAATTCATAGATATACAATAACACTGATCCCATTATTAGTAATCATCATTTGAGGCATTCCGGGATGCGTTTCTTTGTGGGAGTGTTGAATTCCAACATCCCATAATGATATGTGGTAAACATGAGAGCTCTAGGGAACAACATTCAGCCTCCATTTTGTCTGGCATGAGAAAAAGCAGATTTCCCTGCCATCTGGCTGCTGAATCATTCACAATCCACAGATCCCCACTTTGCCTGTGTAGTGGAGAACAAGTTGTGGAATCTCCTTTTATTTATATATATACACACACACACACACACACACACACACACACACACACACACACACGCACACACACAGTTGAAGTCGGAAGTTTACATACACATTAGCCAAATACAATAAACTCAGTTTTTCACAATTACTGACATTAGATCCTAGTAAAAATGCCCTGTCTTAGGTCAGTTAGGATCACCACTTCATTTTAAGAATGTGAAATGTCAAAATAATAGTTGAGAGAGTTATTTATTTCAGCTTTTATTTCTTTCATCACATTCCCAGTGGGTCAGAAGTTTACACACACTCAATTAGTATTAGATAGATTTGCCTTTAAATTGTTTAACTTCGGTCAAACGCTTCAGGTAGCCTTCCACAAGCTTCCCACAATAAGTTGGGTGAATTTTGGCCCATTCATCCCGACAGAGCTGGTGTAACTGAGTCAGGTTTGTAGCCCTCCTTGCTCGCACAAGCCTTTTCAGTTCTGCCCACAAATGTTCTATAGGCTTGAGGTCAGGGCTTTGTGATGGCCATTCCAATACCTTGACTTTGTTGTCCTTAAGCCATTTTGCCACAACTTTGGAAGTATGCTTGGGGTCACTGACCATTTGGAAAACCCATTTGCGACCAAGCTTTAACTTCCTGACTGATGTCTTGAGATGTTGCTTCAATATATCCACGTAATTTTCCAACCTCATGATGCCATCTATTTTGTGAAGTGCACCAGTCCCTCCTGCAGCAAAGCACCCCCACAACATGATGCTGCCACCCACGTGCTTCACGGTTGGGATGGTGTTCTTCAGCTTGCAAGCCTCCCCCTTTTTCCTCCAAACATAACAATGGTCATTATGGCCAAACAGTTCTATTTTTGTTTCATCAGACCAGAGGACATTTCTACAAAAAGTACGATCTTTGTCCCCATGTGCAGTTGCAAACCGTAGTCTGGCTTTTTTATGGCGGTTTTGGAGCAGTGGCTTCTTCCTTGCTGAGCGGCCTTTCAGGTTATGTCGATATAAGACTTGTTTTACTGTGGAAATAGATACTTCTGTACCTGTTTCCTCCAGCATCTTCACAAGGTCCTTTGCTGTTATTTTGGGATTGATTTGCACTTTTCGCACCAAAGTACCTTCATCTCGAGGAGACAGAACGCGTCTCCTTCCTGAGAGGTATGACGGCTGTGTGGTCCCATGGTTTTTATACTTGCGTACTATTGTTTGTACAGATGAACGTGGTACCTTCAGGCATTTGTAAATTGCTCCCAAGGATGAACGAGACTTGTGGAGGTCTCAAAAGAAAATTCTGAGATCTTGGCTGATTTCTTTTGATTTTCCCATGATGTCATGCAAAGAGGCATTAACATGAGAACATATGAAAGCTGGTGGTTCCTTTTAACATGAGTCTTCAATATTCCCAGGTAGGAAGTTTTAGGTTGTAGTTATTATAGGAATTATAGGACTATTTCTCTCTATACCATTTGTATTTCATATACCTTTGACTGTTGGATGTTCTAATAGGCACTTTAGTATTGCCAGTGTAACAGTATAGCTTCCGTCGCTCTCCTCACCGCTAACTGGGCTCGAACCAGGAACACATCAACAACAGCCATCCTCGAAGCAGCGTTACCCTTGCAGAGCAAGGGGAATAACTACTCCAAGTCTCAGAGCGAGTGACGTTTGAAACACTATTAGCCATTTCACATCGGTTACACCAGCCTAATCTCGGGAGTTGATGGGCTTGAAGTCATAAACAGCGCAATGCTTGAAGCACAGCGACGAGCTGCTGGCAAAACGCACAAAAGTGCTGTTTGAATGAATGCTTACAAGCCTGCTGGTGCCTACCATCGCTCAGTCAGACTGTTCTATCAAATCATGGACCTAATTCTAACATAATAACACAGAGAAATACGAGCCTTAGGTCATTAATAAGTTCGAATCCGGAAACTGTCATCTCGAAAACAAGACGTTTATTCTTTCAGTGAAATACGGAACCGTTACGTATTTTATCTAACGGGTGGCATCCATAAATCAAAATATTCCTGTTACATTGCACAACCTTCAATGTTATGTCATAATTACGTAAAATTCTGGCAAATTATGCGGCCCAAACAGTTGGATATACCCTGCGTGCCATTAACACAAGAGAAGTGACACAATTTCATCTGGTTAATATTGCCTGCTAACCTGGATTTCTTTTAGCTAAATATGCAGGTTTAAAAATATATACTTCTGTGTATTGATTTTAAGAAAGGCATTGATGTTTATGGTTAGGTACACATTGGAGCAAGGACAGTCCTTTTTCGTGAATACGCACTGCATCGATTATATGCAATGCAGGACACGCTAGATAAACTAGTAATATCATCAACCATGTGTAGTTAACTAGTGATTATGATTGATTGATTGTTTTTTATAAGATAAGTTTAATGCTAGCTTGCAACTTACCTTAGCTTACTGCATTCGCGTAACAGGCAGGCTCCTCGTGGAGTGCAATGTAATCAGGTGGTTAGAGAGTTGGACTCGTTAACTGTAAGGTTGCAAGATTGAATCCCTGAGCTGACAAGGTAAAAATCTGTCGTTCTGCCCCTGAACAAGACTGTTAACCCACCGTTCCTAGGCCATCATTGAAAATAAGAATGTGTTCTTAACTGACTTGCCTAGTTAAATAAAGACAAAATATATATATTTTTTAAATGTAAAAAAAATAATAATAATAATCGGCCAAATCGGTGTCCAAAAATACCGATTTACGATTGTTAATCGGCCATTCCGATTAATCGGTCGACCTCTAGTCCTAACCAACTTGCCAAAACTGTAGTTTGTTAACAAGAAATTTGTGGAGTGGTTGAAAAACAAGTTTTAATGACTCCAACCTAAGTGTATGTAAACTTCAGACTTCAACTGAAAAAAATATATATTAGGATTTCAATAATGGTACTATTAAACAATTCAAGAAAGCATATTCCAGAAAGTCTTTGTGATGAGTCTTGAGTTCCAAAGTGAATAGCAGAGTGAATATGTCAGAACTGAAGTCACTAAGTTATTCATAGCCGTGTGTGTGTGTGCACTGTGCGATCTTGTAACAGCTGTATTTAACAAGACGCTAAGAGGGGAATAATTCCCTATAACAACCTAAACTGTTCCAGTTTAATTAAAATATAATACCTATTGATGCATCAGTAGTAGCAGCTAGATATACACTGACAATGTTATCTGACCAGGTACAAATCTGGGACCTATAGGTGTGTGTATGGGTCACACTGAATCACAACATCAGTGGTGTGAGATGGCAACGGACTACCAGGCAATACTGTTCTCCATTACTCCCATGTTTCTATTATTAGAAGAGATAAGAGCTCAGAAGAGACTTGGCTTTCCCAGTGGGCTGCCTACAGTATAAAAAGGAAAAAATACACAATCCAATTGTTAGGTGCTGGACAGAAGAAAAGACAACTAATAAATGAAAGAAGAAGTCATGTCTGCAGCTCTGTAATGCTTCTCAGTGCTGTATTGAGACACACACAGCCTACAGTATGTTTTCACATCAAAAGCATTCCCATGGAGTCACTGCCTGGATTTATTAAGATCAGTTTGCTCCAAATCAAATCTATTTACCTCTATATTTGTTGTTTCACAATTTAAATGTAATTACATACATACATTATACATTATTATTCCAAGGATCAGTAGTTAACAGTGGAGCAGGTTGAGAGCTTCAAATTCCTTGGTGTCCACAACACCAACGAACTATCATGGTCCAAAAACACTAAGACAGATGTGAAAGGGCATGACATCGCCTCTTCCCCCACAGAGGGCTGAAAAGATTTGGCATGGGCCCTCAGATCCTCAAAAATTCTACAGCTGCACCATCGAGAGCATCCTGACTGGTTGCATCAGCGCCTAGCATAGCAACTGCTCGGTCTCTGACCTCAAGGCCCTACAAAAGGTAGTGCGTACGGCCCAGTACATCACTGGGGCCAAGCTTCCTGCCATCCAGGACCTCTATACCAGGCGGTGTCAGAGGAAGGCCCTAAAAATTGCAAAAGTCTCCAGTCAACCTAGTCATAACCTGTTCTCTCTGCTACCAAACGGCAAGCGGTACCGGAGCGCCAAGTCTAGATCCAAAAGGCTTCTTAACAGCTTCTACCCCAAGCAATAAGACTCCTGAACAGCTAATCAAAGGGCTACCCAGACTATTTGCCATGACCTGTTACTGTTATTTTATTGTTGCTCTTCAATTATTAGTGATTTTTCTATTTATTTTTTATTTTTTATTCTGTTTATTTTTGTACATACTTACTTAAACACTTATTTTTCTTAAAACCTCACTGTTGGTTAAGTAAGGTAAATAAGTAAGGTAACTACTTACCCGTTGTACTCGGGCACGTGACAAATAAAATGTGATTTGATCTGATCTCTGATTTTCCTGTTCACCTTTCTCTTACGTAATTACTTACCATTGACAATACAATGGCAAAATAATACCAGCCATTGACAGTACTATAATCCCATAGCAATAGTAAATATTTTTTTGTTGTCAAGTTTGTTGAAATATTTTTTGGTCTCAGTCCCCACTACTTTGTAATTGTAGTTATAAATGTAAACTTTATTTATTTAACTTAAGCAAGTCAGTTAACTTCTTGCTCCTACCTGAGACGCAGATGTCTCAACTAGGCACCTGGAAATGCAAATGCGCTACGCTAAATGCTAAATGTACTCGTTAAAACTCAAACGTTCATTAAAACACACATGCAGGGTATTGAATTAAAGCTACACTCGTTGTGAATCTAGCCAACAAGTCAGATTTTTTAAATGCTTTTCGGCGAAAGCATGAGAAGCTATTATCTGATAGCATGCAACACCCCGAAATACCTGAAGGCGACGTAAACAAAATAATTAGCGTAGCCGGCGCTACACAAATAGCAGAAATAAAATATAAAACATTCATTACCTTTGACGAGCTTCTTTGTTGGCACTCCTATATGCCCCATAAACATCACTATTGGGTCTTTTTTTTCGATTAAATCGGTCCATATATACCCAAAATATCCATCTATGGAAACTGTGTGATTCAGAAAAAAACAGTTTCAAAACGCAGCGGCATTTTTTAAAATTAAAAAAGTTGACGATAAACTTTCACAAAACACTTCGAAATACTTTTGTAATCCAACTTTAGGTATTAGTAAACGTTAATAATCTATCAAATTTAACACGGGGCGATGTGTATTCAATAATAGCTCCACGTCTTCAAATCATGTTTGGGAAATCTCTCTTCCAAGACGTCCTGTCGGAGACCGGATGGAATGGAATCTCTCTCCATTGTTTGACCAAGAAATAACTCTCAGATGACAAATGACAAGACTGGCGACATCGTGTGGAAGCTGTAGGAATTGCAATCTCGGCCCTATTTAATTTGGTGTCCCTTAAACAATACATGCAAGTGGCGCATGGATATTTTTTTCAGTTTTCAGTGACCAGTTTTTCTTGCGCTTTTCGATGAAACACACGCTCTGTTATAGTCACAGCCGTGATTTAACCAGTTTTAGAAACTTCAGAGTGTTTTCTATCCACACATACTAATCATATGCATATACTATATTCCTGGCATGAGTAGCAGGACGCTGAAATGTTGCGCAATTTTTAACAGAATGTTCGAAAAAGGAGGGGGTAGACGGAAGAGGTTTTAAGAACCAATTCTTATATACAATAACAGCCTACCCCGTGCCAAATGCGGACGATGCTGGGCCAATTCTGCGCCGCCCTATGGGACTCCCAATCACATCCCGGATGTGATACAGCCTGGATCTTGATAGCATCCTGTAGGATGCCACTAGTTGTACTAGTTGGTACTGTACTGAGAGAGAAAGCTGTTGTCTGTGCACCCTGACTAAATATTTCATTAGTGTGACCCAGTGAATGTTTGCGTTGTCTAAAAGGGGTCCAAGCCGCCTGGTGAGAGCATGACGTGACTGAAGCACTACATCTACAGTACTGTAGCCTCCATGCACAAAACAATCTCGTGATCTCGGGAATCTCGTGATGGCGCCGACAGAGATGGTCGCCTCGATTCGCGTTCTTAGGAAACTATGCAGTATATTGTTTTTTTATGTATTATTTCTTACACTGTTACCCCAGAAAATATTAAGTCTTATTACACAACCATTTCGCTACACTCGCATTAACATCTGCTAACCATGTGTATGTGACCAATAACATTTGATTTCATTTGAACTAAATCGGCTCATTCATCCCCCTTCCTCAAGCATTCATCAAACACTATGATGAAACTAGACCCAGAGTTACCTCTGCTGCAGAGGATAAGTTCATTAGAGTTTATAGCCTCAGAAATTGCAGCCCAAATAAATGCTTCAAGTAACAGACACATCAACTGTTCAGAGGAGACTGCGTGAATCAGACCTTCATGGTCGAATTGCTGCAAAGAAACCACTACTAAAGGACACCAATAAGAAGAAGAGACTTGCTTGGGCATTAGACTGGTGTAAATCTGTCCTTTGGTCTGATGAGACCAAATTTGAGATTTTTGGTTCCAACCGCCGTGTCATTGTGAGACGCAGAGTAGGTGAACGGATGAGCTTGGCATGTGTGGTTCCCACCGTGAAGCATAGAGATGTGATGATGTGGGGGTGCTTTGCTGGTAACACTGTCTATGATTTATTTAGAATTCAAAGCACACTTAACCAGCATGGCTAACACAGCATTCTGCAGTGATACGCCATCCCATCTGGTTTGCGCTTAGTGGGACTATCATTGTTTTTCAACAGGACAATGACCAAACACACCTCCAGGCTGTGTAAGTGTGACCTGGTCTCCACAATCACCCAACCTCAACCCAATTGAGATGGTTTGGGATGAATTGGACCGCAGAGTGAAGGAAAAGCAGCCAACAAGTGCTCAGCATTTGTGGGAACTCCTTCACGACTGTTGGATAAGCATTCCAGGTGAAGCTGGTTGAAAGAATGCCAAGAGTGTGCAAAGCTAACATCAAGGCAAAGGGTGTCTACTATGAATAATCTAAAATATATTATATTTTTGGGGTTACTACATGATTCCATATGTGTAATTTCATAGTTTAGATGTCTTCACTATTATTCTACAATGTTTAAAATAGTAAAAATAAAGAAAAACCCATGAATGAGTAGGTGTGTCCAAAACGTTTGACTAAAGTAACTACAGACTGCTGCCTTCAACATAAGAGCCAACCCCTGCATTGTGTGACGATCAGATGGATGTATGGAAGCTTATCTTACATGTCTCCAAAGTATATAGAAGCACCTCAAGTACCTTTTCCAGTGATCTCCCCCCCCATAGGCCTGCTGTGACCTAGTGATCTCCAATCCCATAGGCCTGCTGTGACCTAGTGATCTCCAATCCCATAGGCCTGCTGTGACCTAGTGATCTACCCTCCCATAGGCCTGCTGTGACCTAGTGATATCCAATCCCATAGGCCTGCTGTGACCTAGTGATCTCCAATCCCATAGGCCTGCTGTGACCTAGTGATCTCCCCTCCCATATGCCTGCTGTGACCTAGTGATCTCCCCTCCCATATGCCTGCTGTGACCTAGTGATCTACCCTCCCATATGCCTGCTACGACCTAGTGATCTCCCCTCCCATATGCCTGCTGTGACCTAGTGATCTTCCCTCCCATATACCTGCTGTGACATAGTGATCTCCCCTCCATATGCCTGCTGTGACCTAGTGATCTCCCCTCAAATATGCCTGCTGTGATATAGTGACCTCCCCTCCCATAGGCCTGCTGTGATATAGTGACCTCCCTTCCCATAGGCCTGCTGTGATATAGTGACCTCCCCTCCCATAGGCCTGCTCTGAAATAGTGAACTCCCCTCCCATAGGTCTGCTGTGATATAGTGAACTCCCCTCCCATAGGCCTGCTGTGATATAGTGACCTCCCCTCCCATAGGCCTGCTGTTATATAGTGATCTCCCCTCCCATAGGCCTGCTCTTATATAGTGACCTCCCCTCCCATAGGCCTGCTGTGATATAGTGACCTCCCCTCCCATAGGCCTGCTGTGATGTAGTGACCTCCCCTCCCATAGGCCTGCTGTGATATAGTGACCTCCCCTCCCATAGGCCTGCTGTGATCTCCCCTCCCATAGGCCTGCTGTAATATAGTGATCTCCCCTCCCATAGGCCTGCTGTGATATAGTGATCTCCCCTCCCATAGGCCAGCTGTGATATAGTGACCTCCCCTCCCATAGGCCTGCTGTGAAATAGTGACCTCCCCTCCCATAGGCCTGCTGTGAAATAGTGACCTCCCCTCTCATAGGCCTGCTGTGAAATAGTGACCTCCCCTCCCATAGGCCTGCTGTGATATAGTGACCTCCCTATAGAGCTGGTTACCTAGAGCTGGCACAACTTTTTCCTACAGTGGATTTCCCACTGACTTTCTTGTGTCTTTGGTATTTATTGAAAGGTATATTTACTGATTTAAAATCATTAAGAACTGGATATAGCTCATTGTAGTTACATTATTGTCCAGATTTAATAGCTTGTTAATTTATCAAGAATGAACCCTTAATTGGCTTTGATTGTACATGACAACAGAAACATTGCTTCTCCATAATCACGCACTCTTGTGCCATCACATTCTGAGGAAAACATACTGTATGTCAGTTGTAACATACTGTATGTCAGTTGTAACTATGGTTGCACATTTTGGGGAATATTAAGAGGTGGAAAATTTCCATGTTAATTAACAGGAATATATGGGCATTAACGGGAATTAATGAAAATATATGCAAATTAATATTAATACCATTTAAATGTAGATATTTTTTTGCATTGGATATATTTACCATATCATATGGAGACAGAAACATACACATTTTACCTTACCATAAGTAGACATAATTGGAAATGATTCAATCCTTCCAATAGAAATAAAAAGAACAATTTAGTTACGAATTGAACTTTAATTCAATGACTGACTCTTCACATGGGATGATTTCACTGAACAACAAAAGAAAGGGAATATTGAATGATCCCCAATGATCCATCGCATCTCCCAAAAGCGTTTCCAACACACATCTGTAAAATGATAGTCTAGAAACTAAAGCTTTGGTTGTCTTCCTCTCAGGCTTCCATGTCTTCTCCCTGGACCTCCTCAATGTCCACCTCTTGAACATCAGACTCTGAGGCCTCATCTTCACTGTTACTTGTATGGGATTCAGGCAGAAGTCTTCACACTTTTTGATGTATTTCAGAACTGCAGTTTCCTCTGCTTGGAGCAACAGTGAAGTGGGCAGGGCAGTACAGATTTCTTCTCTTACATCTGCAAGCAGTCTGAACATCTGACAGGATGGCTTGTCTCCGTGCAATGGCTACTGCTATAGGTTTCAGGAGTTTCAGGCTGCTTACCACTCTCTCCCAAAATACATCATCCAGGAGGATCCTCTTGATGGGGCTGTCCATATCGGCAGACTGTGATATGGCCATTTCCTGGAGAGACTCTTTCCACTCCAGTAAACTGTCAAACATGATGACAACACCATCCCAACGGGTGTTGCTGGGTAGCTTCAATGTGGTGCTCTTATTCTTCTCACTTTGCTTGGTGAGGTAGATTTCTACTATAACTTGATGACCCTTCACATACCTAACCATTTCCTTGGCTCTCTTGTAGAGTCTATCCATTGTTTTCAGTGCCATGATGACCTTGAGGAGCAGATTCAATGCATGAGCAGCACAGCCAATGGGTGTGATGTGAGGGTAGGACTCCTCCACTTTAGACCAAGCAGCTTTCATGTTCGCAGCATTGTCTGTCACCAGTGCAAATACCTTCTGTGGTCCAAGGTCATTGATGACTGCCTTCAGCTCATCTGCAATGTAGAGGCCGGTGTGTCTGTTGTCCCTTGTGTCTGTGCTCTTGTAGGATACTGGTTGAGGGGTGAAGATGTAGTTACAGTGCCTTGCGAAAGTATTCGGCCCCCTTGAACTTTGCGACCTTTTGCCACATTTCAGGCTTCAAACATAAAAATATAAAACTGTAAGTAAGTAAAGGGGCTGAATAATTTTGCACGCCCAATTTTTCAGTTTTTGATTTGCTAAAAAAGTTTGAAATATCCAATAAATGTCGTTCCACTTCATGATTGTGTCCCACTTGTTGTTGATTCTTCACAAAAAAATAAGTTTTATATCTTTATGTTTGAAGCCTGAAATGTGGCAAAAGGTCGCAAAGTTCAAGGGGGCCGAATACTTTCGCAAGGCACTGTAATTATTCCTTGCCCACGAACATTCGACCACCCATCAGAGATGATTTCAATACAGTCTGCTTTCTCTATGATTTACTTGAACTCAGTTGAATTCTGCATCCAGCAAATGAGTAGATAAAGCATGTCTGGTTGGAGGGGTGTATGCTGGGCGAAGAACATTCAGAAATCTCCTCCAATACACATTGCCTGTGAGCATCAGAGAAGAATCAGTTGCATACACAGCTCGAGCAAGACATTCATCAGCATTTCTCTGACTACGTTCCTCCATTGAGTAAAAAACTATCTGATTCCAGGAGGACCATGAGCTGTTGCTATCGATACGGTGTCTGATTCATAATTTTCACCTTGAATAGAAGCATAGGGATTTTGTCAGAGGTTCACAGTATTTGCAAATGTACACAGCTTTTCCTTCTACATTAGCTTTAGTGAAATGTCTCCACACATCTGATAGTGCCTGTGACATTTTCCTGTAAAGATTAGAAGAAGAAAAATAGATTAGGAAAAACAAAATACAATTCCATGTAGAGATAAATAGTTAAGCAGTTAGATTAAACAACTCCTTTGTAAGATAAATGTTTTAAAATGTATGGAAACAGGTGAATTAACACTCTTTTAGCAGGCTCAAGCAAGCTAAAACCCACATGGTAGAACAAAAATAACTTGCAGAAATGGTTAACAAGTTAGAAATGATTTAAACACACTTTGCTGTAGGCTACAATTTACTAGTTAAAAATCATGTATGTCATATAAAATATATTCACCCCACCCAGTACTGTAATCTAAACTTACCAGAAAGCATGTAGTCCTTGGCTCAGACAGTGTAGTAGCGTGGGCTCAATAGCATCTCATTAGTGTGCAAGATCTTGAGAATCAGCTGCACATGTGATGGAAGAGTGCCCTGCACATGTGTTGGAAGAATGCACTGTGCATGCAGATTAGAAGTCGACCGATTAATCGGAATGGCCGATTCATTAGGGCCGATTTCAAGATTTCACAACAATCGGAAATCAGTATTTTTGGGCGCTGATTTTTTTATTTGTATTTGTATATTTTTTTTTTTACACCTTTATTTAATCTTTATTTAACTAGGCAAGTCAATTAAGAACACATTCTTATTTTCAATGACGGCCTAGGAACGGTGGGTTAACTGCCTCGTTCTAGGGCAGAAAGACAGATTTTCACCATGTCAGCTCGGGGGATCCAATCTTGCGACCTTACAGTTAACTAGTCCAACGTAATAACGACCTGCCTCTCTCTAGTTGCACTCCACAAGGAGACTGCCTGTTACGCAAATGCAGTAAGCCACGGTAAGTTGCTAGCTAGCATTAAAAACTTATCTTATAAAAAACAAATCAATCATAATCACTAGTTAACTACACATGGTTGATGATATTACTAGATATTTCCTAGCGTGTCCTGTGTTGCATATAATCTGACTGAGCATACAAGCATACAAGTATCGCTATACTGTTACACTGGCAATACTAAAGTGCCTATAAGAACATCCAATAGTCAAAGGTTAATGAAATACAAATGGTATAGAGGGAAATAGTCCTATAATAACTACAACCTAAAACTTCTTACCTGGGAATATTGAAGACTCATGTTAAAAGGAACCACCAGCTTTCATATGTTCTCATGTTCTGAGCAAGGAACTGAAACGTTAGCTTTCTTACATAGCACATATTGCACTTTTACGTTCTTCTCCAACACTTTGTTTTTGCATTATTTAAACCAAATTGAACATGTTTCATTATCTACTTGAGGCTAAATTGATTTTATTGATGTATTATATTAAGTTAAAATAAGTGTTCATTCAGTATTGTTGTAATTGTCATTACAAATACATTTTTTTAAATATATATATATATATATATATATATATATATATATATATATATATTTATCAAATCGGCTGATTAATCGGTATCGGCTTTTTAAGGCCTCCAATAATCGGTATCGGCATTGAAAAATCATAATCGGTTGACCTCTAATGCAGAGGGTTGCAATTCCATTGAATTGGGGATAGTTTAACCAAAATATGCCACAAGACCTAGAACTGCCTTATGTGTGTCCCACAAAAAAGGTCCACTGTTATAAGCTAACTTTTTTAATGAATTTGAGCAAAACTCATCACATGGAAAACATGGAAAATGTTCTGAAAAATTCTGGAAATTTACCAGAAAGTTTCCGACCCTTTGCAACCCTAGTTGTAACATACTGCATGTCAGTTGTAACATACTGTATGTCAGTTGTAACATCTAGTATCCATGCACACACTCACACACACAGAAACAAAGAAAGGACTGTACTCTTCCCATTGTGTTAACAATAGCAGTCTGGGGACATCTGATACCTTGAATCGCCTTCCTGCTGTTGATGATCTTTCACTCATTGCCTGACACACAAACACATGCACACACACTCACGCCCAACCAAACATCTGCCACTCTTAACCTCTGCTGGTTTGGAGCATGGGAGGAGATTGTATGTGTCTTATTCCAGATTCATTTCTCAGAATAACTTTAGCAGCACAAGTGGATGTTTTAATGTTAATTGCTGAAGTGCAGCAGACAGTAAATGGATGCTGACTCAGTAGCCGAGGTAAATAAAAAGAACATGGAAGAAATAGCTGACCCTGAAATGTACAATTTATGTTAATTGGCTAGCATCCGCGATGCGTCGTGCATAAGAACAGCCCTTAGCCGTGGTATATTGGCCATATACCACACCCCCTCGGGCCTTATTGCTTAATTATACTATGAAACTACAACCTGTTAAAGATTATGTATATTAAAAAAGAAAAGGAAATCGTGATGTCACAGACTACAGAAATATGTGACAACCTTCATTATAACTAGATCACATTTCAGTAATGACAATGAACATACCTAACTGGTACGGTACGTTTTCCACTCTGACAACAAAATGCACTATTTCCATTTTGACATTTGAATGTTCCCCTCCACAAAGAAGACCAAGGCTAACATAAATATGAGGGTGTGTTTCCAGGACAAACACATGCTAGGTGTTGATGGTGTGACTGACAACACAGACACACTGGTTATGGTGTAACTTTCACTAATCCCCTCTCAGACAGGCAGACAGGGGGACGGTCAGACAGACAGAGGGGCGGTCTCTGTCTGTCTCTCTCTCTCCAGGTCCTCTAAGCCAATTACAGAGCAGCATCGATTGAGGCAGCACTTAAAAGCCTGGTCAATACAATTGCTCCCTTAATAAACTGGTTAGGAGATGGGAACATTTCAACCCCACACATTACAGTCTCCTATCCATCCACATCACCATCTATACATTTCATGATAGCATATGATTAATTATGTATAGGTAGCATATTATGTGGGTTAAATACAGATGCAACAAAAAAACAATTGATACTGTGTAAATATTCTCAACAGCCAGTCTTGCCCTTTTCTAGTGTCCCTGGGAAAATATATGTTGATAAAACAGTATATTACACACTGATGTCAATTTTCCATGTTTAGGATATATGGTAAATATCCTATAACATTACCTTCAACAGCATTACCATGAATTTATACGTGATCCTTCCTACATTTCTGCTGGTGATATAGTGACCTGGGAGCCAAGGAGAGTATCATGTCCTGAATACCATGCCTGTGTTCTGTCAGCGCTTCCATTCCCCCATTAAAAGGATTGCTGGGCTATAATGATTTATGAAGGAGAACGGAGAGGTAATCAATGTAGCGGAGCCACACGCAGATTAATGATGAGGCAAATAGAAGGCAGCCGTACACAAACACCAGATCCTTTCGAGGTCAGGGGGCTGCTCAGTGTTCACATAGACCCATGATGGTGGTGGTGGTGTGTTAGGTTAAAACGTGCTTAGTAGGACTTTCAGAACAAAGAACCTGCATGTCACAAACACGACTGATAAAATGCTATTTGCTAAATATATTTTGGGTCCCTCTGAGTGGTTGTGTTTAAATCAAATCAAATTGTATTAGTCACATGCGTAGACCTTACAGTGAAATGCTTGCTTACGAGCCCCTAACCAACAGTGCAGTTTTAAAAAATACTGATAAGAATAAGAGAAAAAAGTAACAAGTAATTAAAGAGGAGCAGTAAAAAATAACAATATATACAGGGGGGTGCCGATACAGAGTCAGTGTGTGGGGGCACCGGTTAGTTGAGGTGGTACGTACATGTAGGTAGAGTTAATTAAAGTGACTATGCATAGATGACAACAGAGAGTGGCAGTGGTGTGGAGAGGGGAGGGGGGGGGGGGGGCAAGGTGAATAGTCTGGGTAACCATTTGACTAGATGTTCAGGAGTCTTATGGCTTGGGGGGTAGAATCTGTTTTGAAGCCTCTTGGACCTAGACTTGGCGCTCCGGTACCACTTGCCGTGTGGTAGCAGGGAGATCAGTCTACGACTAGGGTGGCTGGAGTCTTTTTAGGGCCTTCCTCTGACACAGCCTGGTATAGAGGTTGGTATAGAGGTTGGTGATGTGGACACCAAGGAACTTGAAGCTCTCAACCTGCTCCATTGCAGCCCCGTGGATGAGAATGGGGGCGTGCTCAGTCTTCTTTTTCCTGTAGTCCACAATCATCTCCTTCGTCTTGTTGTGATCTGTTCAGCCATGATGACACCCAGAATTATTCTCTCTAGAATATCTAGGGACATGCTGTCCTCTGTTAGCATTGTAGGTTTTCAAGTTTTAATGTCACATGCACAAGTACAGTGAAATGCCTTTCAACGACTTGATAGAGGGATGAGGCAACTGTCTGTATCGAAGGGACAGTTTAGGGGGGGAAAGCAGGTCCCCAACTGTTCTGGTCTGGATGCAGGCTGGATGGAGTGAGTGAGTCTCAAAAGAAAGAGAGGGGAGAGAAAGAGCAGCCAGACACACAATGCTGCTGCTGCCCAAGCCCAGCACAACAGGCCATTCTTTCAGCTCCGCGACACAACACACAGCTGAGTCTCCGCCGCTATTCTCCTGCTGTTCCCCCTCTCCCCTTTACAATATGAGGAAAAACAGAGAGGGGGGGGGGGGGGGGAAGCGAGCAAATAGAGAGAAAGACTAATACAATCTTAAGCTTAATTATCCAGAAATTTGCTAAAATACACAAAAGACTCGAAGGTTTGTCATTTCGTTCTCCATACTAAAAGCTCGGTCAGCACAGGCATGCAGGATGGAGGAATGAGAAGGGAGATTTAAACGTTCCATTGAAAGAGTACGCTGGGAGAGACAGAGAGGAGGGGGTTAGTAGACTGGCACAGGCAGAGAGATAAGGGATAACGTCCTACAACAATAAGCGAGTGTGTCAACAGATCAGCGTTTAAATCAGCCCCTCCGCTGTCCAAATACTGTCTCAGCACACAGACACACACACACACACACACACACACTCAGAGAGAGACAAGCTGCTCCGTTTTCACACACACACACAGACAGACAGACACAAACACACACAATCTGCTCCGCCATCACCCATCACATACGGCACAATACATCACAGCTCATCAATATCACCAGAGATCTGCATATGCACTGATTCACTCAGCATTTTAGCTTAATAATGCACTGAATTATTCTCTCTCCCTCCCTCGCTCTACCCATCTATCATCCCCCACCACCTAATCCCAGAAGCTAGGGCATCACTACACGCAAGAGAAACGGTAAATGTCACAGATTTACCTCAGTGGCGTTGCTGCTCCTGTCCCTCTATTTTATTCCACAGGAATATTCCTAGCAGCGTACATCCAAACATCTTAGGGTTTTCCTCCCCCCAAAACCATCCATGGATCATCCAGTCATTCGCCTGTGAGCATCGTGCTAGCTAGCTCCTTCGCTTAGCTCACGCAGGCACACACAGGCAGACAGACGGCTAGTAGGCAGCTGCCTTTTCCCCCACAAAACTCCACAACCAGAGCAGAGCAAATTAAAGGTCCAGCCCAGTTTAGAGGCTAAGCCAATGTGAGCTATTCACACTTCAGCTCCTATCTGGGGCCAATGGCTGCAGCCCCACAGCCGCCCCCACCCCCACGCCGCTGCTTGTATGCCCCCGCCCACAGCAACTCAGATACCTTCTCTCTCCCTCTTTCTCCAACACTCTGTATTTATCTCTATTTCAATTCAATTCAAGGGCTTTATTGGCATGGGAAACATGTGTTAACATTGCCAAAGCAAGTGAGGTAGATAATATATAAAGTGAAATAAACAATAAAAATTAACAGTAAACATTACACATACAGAAGTTTCAAAACAATAAAGACATTACAAATGTCATATTATATATATATATACAGTGTTTTAACAATGTACAAATGGTTAAAGGACACAAGATAAAATAAATAAGCATAAATATGGGTTGTATTTACAATGGTGTGTGTTCTTCGCTGGTTGCCCTTTTCTCGTGGCAACAGGTCACAAATCTTGCTGCTGTGATGGCACACTGTGGAATTTCACCCAGTAGATATGGGAGTTTATCCAAATTGGATTTGTTTTCGAATTCTTTGTGGATCTGTGTAATCTGAGGGAAATATGTCTCTCTAATATGGTCATACATTGGGCAGTAGGTTAGGAAGTGCAGCTCAGTTTCCACCTCATTTTGTGGGCAGTGAGCACATAGCTTGTCTTCTCTTGAGAGCCATGTCTGCCTACGGCGGCCTTTCTCAATAGCAAGGCTATGCTCACTGAGTCTGTACATAGTCAAACCTTTCCTTAATTTTGAATCAGTCACAGTGGTCAGGTATTCTGCCGCTGTGTACTCCCTGTTTAGGGCCAAATAGCATTCTAGTTTGCTCTGTTTTTTTGTTAATTCTTTCCAATGTATCAAGTAATTATCTTTTTGTTTTCTCATGATTTGGTTGGGTCTAATTGTGCTGCTGTCCTGGGGCTCTGTAGGGTGTGTTTGTGTTTGTGAACAGAGCCCCAGGACCAGCTTGCTTAGGGGACTCTTCTCCAGGTTCATCTCTCTGTAGGTGATGGCTTTGTTATGGAAGTTTTGGGAATCGCTTCCTTTTAGGTGGTTATAGAATTTAACGGCTCTTTTCTGGATTTTAATAATTAGTGGGTATCGGCCTAATTCTGCTCTGCATGCATTATTTGGTGTTCTACGTTGTACACAGAGGATATTTCTGCAGAATTGTGCGTGCAGAGTCTCAATTTGGTGTTTGTCCCATTTTGTGAAGTCTTGGTTGGTGAGCGGACCCCAGACCCCACAACCATAAAGTGAATGGGCTCTATGACTGATTCAAGTATTTTTAGCCAAATCCTAATTGGTATGTTGAAATTTATGTTCCTTTTGATGGCATAGAATGCCCTTCTTGCCTTGTCTCTCTCTGTTTCTCTCTCTCTGTTTCTCTCTCCTTCTGTAAACCTTCTACCCTCCCTCTTTCTCTCTTTTACACACACACTCATGACGTCGACCGACCCACGCTCCCTCCAGATAAAACTAGGCAGTCTCATCAGCCTCATGCAGGTCTCGTGACAATGAGGCAATCATCACTTTAAAAGCAAGTGCTGAGCTACGACAGGGGGTAAGAGATAGTGTAATGGTTGGGGGTAGGGTAAGGGTTGGGGCCAGGGGTAGGTTCTGGGGGTACTGCATAAGTGTATGATTGGTAATAAAGATGGGGTAGGGTAAGGAATGGAACTATGGGTTTGGGCTAGATGATGTCAGAGTATGGATCAGGGATCTCCAAACATGTTCCTGGAGAGATACCCTCTTGTTGGTCATCATTCCAACCCCAGTTGTACCTGACCGGATTCATCTTATCAACCAGCTAATTATTAGCGCTATATTAGGGTTTGAGCGAAAGCCTACAGGGCGGTAGCTCTCCAGGAAAAGGGTTGGAGAGCCCTGATACATACTGTATGTATGTGAAAGCATGGGTTGAGTTGCTAGATTGTAAAGGTCCATTAAGTTTGGACTGGGACTAGATGCTGAGCTACAAAGATGACTAGGGCATGGTTGAGAGATGTAGACCCAGAGTTACGCTAGATAAGCAGGGCAGGCCCATACCTGAATGAATACAGCTGCCTGCTACGTAGGGTTTATCCAACCTGCCCACCAACCATGTGAGCTGCCCTGGGGGGCAGGACTACAGCTCTAACTTTGTTTATTCACTCACCACCGGAGAAGGCCACACCAAAGAAACATTGATACAAGTAACCAATGAAGAGAAAAACTGATTTAGCTCTAATCAGTAATAGTATGATCCAGATGTGTTGACATTAGTCTAGTCCGTAGTAAAACTGTCATTTGAGTGATTATTATGTGAACGTTTTTCTTGAAAAGAAAATGACTCATCTCCTCTAACAACCAAATGATGGGTTGAGAAATAACATTGGCAATAATATTCATAACGTAGCCTACACCAAAGTCTGAAACGCTGGAGAAATCTTAAGTTATTTGGCACGACAATGAGTGAGAACAAGAGAGAGAGAGAGAGCGTTAACAATAACAATACTAACAATAACAAGAACATTAACATTAACAATAACGTTAACATTGACAATAACGTTAACATTAACAATAACGTTAACATTGACAATAACGTTAACATTAACAATAACGTTAACATTAACAATAACGTTAACATTGACAATACCGTTAACATTGACAATAACGTTAACATTAACAATAACGTTAACAATAATGTTAACATTAGCAATACTAACATTAACAATACTAACATTAACAATAACGTTAACATTAACAATAACAATACTAACATTAACAAGAACATTAACATTAACAATAACGTTAACATTAACAATAACATTAACAATACTAACATTAACAAGAACATTAACATTAACAATAACAATACTAACATTAACAAGAACATTAACATTAACAATAACGTTAACATTAACAATAACATTAACAATACTAACATTAACAAGAACATTAACATTAACAATAACAATACTAACATTAACAAGAACATTAACATTAACAATAACGTTAACATTAACAATAAGGTTAACAATAACGTTAACATTAACAATACTAACATTAACAAGAACATTAACATTAACAATAACAATACTAACATTAACAAGAACATTAACATTAACAATAACGTTAACATTAACAATAAGGTTAACAATAACATTAACAATAACAATACTAACATTAACAAGAACATTAACATTAACAATAACGTTAACATTAACAATAAGGTTAACAATAACGTTAACATTAACAATACTAACATTAACAATAACGTTAACATTAACAATAAGGTTAACAATAAAGTTAACATTAACAATAACGTTAACAATAATGTTAACATTAGCAATACTAACATTAACAATAACATTTACATTAACAATACTAACATTAACAATAACGTTAACATTAACAATACTAACATTAACAATCATGTTAACATTAGCAATACTAACATTAACAATAACGTTAACATTAACAATACTAACATTAACAATAATGTTAACATTAGCAATACTAACATTAACAATACCGTTAACATTAGCAATACTAACATTAACAATAACGTTAACATTAACAATACTAACATTAACAATCATGTTAACATTAGCAATACTAACATTAACAATAACGTTAACATTAACAATACTAACATTAACAATCATGTTAACATTAGCAATACTAACATTAACAGTAACGTTAACAATAATAATACTAACATTAACAATAACGTTAACAATAATAATACTAACATTAACAATAACGTTAACAATAACGTTAACATTAACAATACTAACATTAACAATCATGTTAACACTAACAATACTAAAATGAACAATAATGTTAACATTAATACTAACATTAACAATAACGTTAACAATAACGTTAACATTAACAATATTAACATTAACAATAACGTTAACATTAACAATACTAACATTAACAATCATGTTAACATTAGCAATACTAACATTAACAATAACGTTAACATTAACAATACTAACATTAACAATACTGTTAACATTAACAATACTAACATTAACAATCATGTTAACATTAGCAATACTAACATTAACAATCATGTTAACATTAACAATACTAACATTAACAATAACGTTAACATTAACAATAACGTTAACAATAATAATACTAACATTAACAATACTAACATTAACATTAACAATAACGTTAACAATAATAATACTAACATTAACAAAAACGTTAACAATAACGTTAACATTAACAATATTAACATTAACAATAACGTTAACATTGACAATACTAACATTAACCATAACGTTAACATTAACAATAATAACATTAACAATAACGTTAACATTAACAATACTAACATTAACAATACCATTAACATTAACAATACTAACAGTAACAATACCGTTACCATTAACAATACCGTTAACATTAACAATACTAACATTAACAATAACGTCAACATTAACAATACTAACATTAACAATAACGTTAACATTAACAATAACGTTAACATTAACCATACTAACATTAACAATACTAACATTAACAATACTAACAATAACGTTAACAATACTACACTGTCATGGTAGATGTTTCCATGGGAAGGTACCATTTCCAAACATGTTACTGTAGATCTCACCTGCGTCGCTAAAGCTACCCACAAAACCCTGGCTTCAGTGGATGAACACCAAATGACACCCACACGTGTCTCTATAGTACTGAAGACTAGTGAAACAGAATAGGATAGTAGCCCAATGTAGACAACAAAGGGAGCCAAGCAGAGGGAAGGATGGAGCCAAGCAGAGGGAAGGATGGAGCCAAGCAGAGGGAAGGATGGAGCCAAACAGAGGGAAGGATGGAGCCAAGCAGAGGGAAGGATGGAGCCAAGCAGAGGGAAGGATGGAGCCAAACAGAGGGAAGGATGGAGCCAAACAGAGGGAAGGATGGAGCCAAACAGAGGGAAGGATGGAGCCAAATAGAGGGAAGGAGGGAGCCAAGCAGAGGGAAGGAGGGAACCAAGCAGAGGGAAGGAGGGAACCAAGCAGAGGGAAGGATGGAGCCAAGCAGAGGGAAGGAGGGAACTAAGCAGAGGGAAGGAGGGAGGCAAGCAGAGGGAAGGATGGAGCTAAGCAGAGGGAATGATGGAGCCAAGCAGAGGGAAGGATGGAGCCAAGCAGAGGAAAGGATGGAGCCAAGCAGAGGGAAGGATGGAGCCAAGCAGAGGGAAGGAGGGAGCCAAGCAGAGGAAAGGATGGAGCCAAGCAGAGGGAAGGAGGGAGCCAAGCAGAGGGAAGGATGGAGCCAAGCAGAGGGAAGGATGGAGCCAAGCAGAGGGAAGGATGGAGCCAAGCAGAGGGAAGGATGGAGGCAAGCAGAGGGAAGGAGGGAGCCAAGCAGAGGGAAGGAGGGAGCCAAGCAGAGGGAAGGAGGGAGCCATGCAGAGGGAAGGAGGGAGCCATGCAGAGGGAAGGAGGGAACCAAGCAGAGGGAAGGATGGAGCCAAGCAGAGGGAAGGAGGGAACTAAGCAGAGGGAAGGAGGGAGCCAAGCAGAGGGAAGGATGGAGCTAAGCAGAGGGAATGATGGAGCCAAGCAGAGGGAAGGAGGGAGCCAAGCAGAGGAAAGGATGGAGCCAAGCAGAGGGAAGGATGGAGCCAAGCAGAGGGAAGGAGGGAGCCAAGCAGAGGAAAGGATGGAGCCAAGCAGAGGGAAGGAGGGAGCCAAGCAGAGGGATGGATGGAGCCAAGCAGAGGGAAGGATGGAGCCAAGCAAAGGGAAGGATGGAGCTAAGCAGAGGGAAGGATGGAGGCAAGCAGAGGGAAGGAGGGAGCCAAGCAGAGGGAAGGATGGAGCTAAGCAGAGGGAAGGATGGAGCCAAGCAGAGGGAAGGATGGAGCCAAGCAGAGGGAAGGAGGGAGCCAAGCAGGGTGAAGGACTGAGCCAAACAGAGGGAAGGATGGAGCCAAGCAGAGGGAAGGATGGAGCCATGCAGAGGGAAGGAGGGAGTCATGCAGAGGGAAGGAGGGAGCCATGCAGAGGGAAGGAGGGAGCCAAGCAGAGGGAAGGAGGGAGCCAAGCAGAGGGAAGGAGGGAGCCATGCAGAGGGAAGGAGGGAGCCATGCAGAGGGAAGGAGGGAGCCAAGCAGAGGGAAGGAGGGAGCCATGCAGAGGGAAGGAGGGAGCCATGCAGAGGGAAGGAGGGAGCCAAGCAGAGGGAAGGATGGAGCCAAGCAGAGGGAAGGATGGAGCCAAGCAGGAGGGAAGGAGGGAGCCAAGCAGACGGAAGGAGGGAGCCAAGCAGAGGGAAGGAGGGAGCCATGCAGAGGGAAGGAGGGAGCCAAGCAGAGGGAAGGAGGGAGCCAAGCAGGGTGAAGGAGTGAGCCAAGCAATGGGTAGGAGGGAGCGGCTGCTATTTTTAGTGTTTCAGGATTAATAATTTCTCACCCTGTGATCCTCTGATTGTTTGGTGAGAAGTTATAGATGGCCACATGAACATTTCCTGTCTCCCATCAATCAGGATGTAGCCTATCATACCTTCCGCCTGGAGGTAGCTGGCCGAACTCACTAACACACACACAGACAAACACAGTATACTGCATGTATGTTAACAAACACTATCATAAGATCACACACATGCACACAATACAGGAGTCACACAAACACTATCATAAGATCACACACAAGGGAGTCAAATATCTCAAGAAATCTGACAGAAGCAGTGAATCTTAGTTCATCATCAGTAGTTTATTTTTGGGGGATTTTGCCAATCCTCCAAAACACGATAGTAACATAATTGCAGTCCATCGTCCACCATTCATTCCATATCACTAGATTCCTTGGAAGAATGTCATGATGCTTTCCTGCTCTATTAATAGTAGGGAGAGATTGGACATGGTTTATTCAGACATGTGTGCTCTCTGTTCTCTCTCTCTCTGATCCCTAGACAGTTATGGCTCCCAAATTGGCCCGAGCAGATCGGCAGGATGGAGAAGGCAGGACTAGAGTCCACCTCTGAGCCAATGAGCTAGTCAACGAGGAAGTGATACACTCAGAGAGTAAGCCTCATCAGACTGCACTCTGGGAAGAGAGTGATCTAACCAATCAGAATGATCCCTAAAAACTGACCTAAAGACAACCTTGACCTAAAAAGGGGTCTCTTCAGTCAAAACTGGTCACCATGGATATGTTAAAAATGATACAGTGTTTCCTTATACTGTAGCTTCTTTGAAAATCCCACTGTAAATATGGTTTTGTTGAGTAAATTAATTCAAACATGCATCATTGTAGCACTCAAATGATTCAATTTTAGATGTATTTCTGAATCCTGGTGATTGGGCTTGCTTGATTGAATAGGGCCCCAAAATGCATTTCTATCTTGGAAATACAGTGCCTTGCGAAAGTATTCGGCCCCCTTGAACTTTGCGACCTTTTGCCACATTTCAGGCTTCAAACATAAAGATATAAAACTGTATTTGTTTGTGAAGCTATCAGAATAAATGGTGGATGATTTTACACAGACCTGCTATCAGAATGAATGGTGGATGACTTTACACAGACCTGCAATCAGAATAAATGCTGGATGACTTTACACAGACCTGCTATCAGAATGAATGCTGGATGACTTTACACAGACCTGCTATCAGAATGAATGCTGGATGACTTAACACAGACCGTTATGGTCCTAGACTCTGTAGTGACAAAACAAAACCAGTGGAATATCAAGCATTTCGCTACACCTGCAATAACATCTGCTAAATATTTGTTTGATCTTAAGACCATCCAATTGCTACTTGGTGTAAAACAACCTCGTAGAAAGTAAAAATCATCACTATATCAGCAGAAGCAGAAGGTCCCAGAGTAAGGAGATAAATATTTGAGATTGTTTTGGATGATCTGCACATTGGTATAAGGAATAGTAAAGTCAAAGGCTGCCACCCCCAGTGCCCTCCACCACCCACTCCTACTGCTGGGTTGTCAATCACACAAAGTGTGTGTATGTGTGTTTACATCACTGTGGTTTAATACGGCTTCAAAAGACATATGATGCATTACCCACACACACAACAAATATGTTGTGTTCATTCATACACACAATCCGCCTACACACACACATACATACGCACACACAACAACACACACTACTCAGCATCTGTCATCATGTCATTACAATGCACAAACACATTTGCCCAACTTCCTTGACGCTATCGCTTTGACGTAACCATTCTGCTATCGCTTCTTCCTCTCGTACCGAATGCCTAGATTTGTTAGCGCAGGCGCTAGTCTGGCTACATGAAGGAAATATTAACCGAGTGACTGTGAAAAGCAGGCTAACAGAAGCTTGTGCCCATCCATTAGAGGACTGAATGACCAACATTAGCATGAGGCTCTCCGGGCAGCACCCTGCAATGCAGCGACACACACAATGGCGAGTGCCACGCTTCCCCCCTGCCATTCCCCCAGAAAAGCCCTTTTGTTCCCACAGCATCTGGACCTGACCTCCATGCATTCTGGGGCTGGTGACCCCCCTCTACCCCCTCCTCTCCTATCCACCCCTTTTGAAAAACATACTCTGCCTCCACAGCAACCCCCCCTCTCTATCCTACTCTGCCTCCACAGCAACCCCCCTCTCTAGCCGGGCTTCTACACCTGCATTGCTTGCTGTTTGGGGTTTTAGGCTGGGTTTCTGTACAGCACTTTGAGATATCAGCTGATGTACGAAGGGCTATATAAATACATTTGATTTGATTTGATATCCTACTGTCTCCACAGCAACCCCCCCTCTCTATCCTACTCTGCCTCCACAGCGACACCCCCTTTCTATCCTACTCTGCCTCCACAGCGACCCCCCCCCCCTCTCTATCCTACTCTGCCTCCACAGCAACCCCCCCTTTCTATCCTACTCTGCCTCCACAGCGACCCCCCCCCTCTATCTTACTCTGCCTCCACAGCGACCCCCCCTCTATCCTACTCTGCCTCCACAGCAACCCCCCCTCTCTATACTAGTCTGCCTCCACAGTGACCCCCTCTCTCTATCCTTCTCTGCCTCCACAGTAATCCCCCCTCTCTATCCTACTCTGCCTCCACAGCAACCCCTCCTCTTTATTCTACTCTGCCTCCACAGTGACCCCCCCTCTCTATCCTACTCTGCCTCCACAGTAATCCCCCTCTCTATGCTACTCTGCCTCCACAGCGACCCCCCCCCCCTCTCTATACTAGTCTGCCTCCACAGCAACCCCCCATCTCTATCCTACTCTGCCTCCACAGCAACCCCCCCTCTCTATCCTACTCTGCCTCCACAGTAATCCCCCTTTCTATGCTACTCTGCCTCCACAGCGACCCCCCCTCTCTATACTACTCTGCCTCCACAGCGACCCCTCCTCTCTCTCCTACTCAGCTTCCACAGCAAACCCCCTCTCTATATCCTACTCTGCCTCCACAGCAACCCCGCCTCTATATACTAGTCTGCCTCCACAGTGACCCCCTCTCTCTATCCTACTCTGCCTCCACAGCAACCCCCCCTCTCTATACTAGTCTGCCTCCACAGCAACGCCCCATCTCTATACTAGTCTGCCTCCACAGTGACCCCCCTCTCTATCCTACTCTGCCTCCACAGCAACCCCCCCTCTCTATGCTACTCTGCCTCCACAGCGACCCCCCCCTCTCTATGCTACTCTGCCTCCACAGCAACCCCCCCTCTCTATACTAGTCTGCCTCCACAGTGACCCCCCTCTCTATCCTACTCTGCCTCCACAGCAACCCCCCCTCTCTATGCTACTCTGCCTCCACAGCAACCCCCCCTCTCTATGCTACTCTGCCTCCACAGCGACCCCCCCTCTCTATACAAGTCTGCCTCCACAGCAACCCCCCATCTCTATCCTACTCTGCCTCCACAGCAACCCCCCCTCTCTATCCTACTTTGCCTCCACAGTAATCCCCCTCTCTATGTTACTCTGCCTCCACAGCGACCCCTCCTCTCTCTCCTACTCTGCCTCCACAGCGACCCCCCCTCTCTATCCTACTCTGCCTCCACAGCGACCCCCCCCTCTCTCCTACTCCTTCTTCAGACTGCCCACACCTCCCCTAACCACCCCTTTCTTTCAGTTACGGAGTGCAGCAGTCTCTGGCTCCTTGAAAAGAAGGTCTGTGTACTAGTGGGCCTTACACAAAGCCTGCAAATTAAAAAATGAAAAAGAGGAAAAAAGCTCCACGGCTACTTGCCATCTGTCCCTCTGGTTTGGACGTGCCTGGCCTAGTGTGCCTGCCTCCCCCTCCCTTTCCTTCACCTCATCCCCACCCCCAACTCCCAACCTCCAAACCCACTCTCCCTTCTCCTTTCTTCACCTCATCCCCACCTCAACCTCCAACCCCTCCCCACTTCCCCTTCCTTCACCTCATCCCCACCTTCATCCCCACCCCCAACCTACAACCCCACCTCCCCTTCCTTCACCTCATCCCCACCCCCAACCTCCAACCCCACCTCCCCTCCCCTTCCTTCCTTCCTTCCTTCCTTCCTTCCTTCCTTCCTTCCTTCCTTCCTTCCTTCCTTCCTTCCTTCCTTCCTTCCTTCCTTCCTTCCTTCACCTCATCCCCACCCCCAACCTCCAACCCCACCTCCCCTTCCTTCACCTCATCCCCACCCTCATCCTCATCCCCACCTCCCCTTCCTTCACCTCATCCCCACCCCCAACCTCCAACCCCACCTCCCCTCCCCTCCCCTTCCTTCCTTCCTTCCTTCCTTCCTTCCTTCCTTCCTTCCTTCACCTCATCCCCACCCCCAACCTCCAACCCCACCTCCCCTTCCTTCACCTCATCCCCACCCCAACCTCCAACCCCACCTCCCCTTCCTTCACCTCATCCCCACCCCCAACCTCCAACCCCACCTCCCCTTCCTTCACCTCATCCCCACCCCCAACCTCCAACCCCACCTCCCCTTCCTTCACCTCATCCCCACCCCCAACCTCCAACCCCACCTCCCCTTCCTTCACCTCATCCCCACCCCCAACCTCCAACCCCACCTCCCCTCCCCTTCCTTCCTTCCTTCCTTCCTTCCTTCACCTCATCCCCACCCCCAACCTCCAACCCCACCTCCCCTTCCTTCACCTCATCCCCACCCCCAACCTCCAACCCCACCTCCCCTTCCTTCACCTCATCCCCACCCCCAACCTCCAACCCCACCTCCCCTTCCTTCACCTCATCCCCACCCCCAACCTCCAACCCCACCTCCCCTTCCTTCACCTCACCCCCAACCCCACCTCCCCCGATTCCCTTTTTAGCTTATATACACACCATCAACCACAATCACATTCTGCCATGCATTTCCCTCCTTGCTCCCCTGCATACATCACAGGCTTCACCGAACGGATGGTAGACGGTGACAATGACGGAGACGGAGAAGGATAGAATAAGAAGAGCTGCCACTTGCCTGGATGTGGAGAGACGGAGAAGGATAGAATAAGAAGAGTTGCCACTTGCCTGGATGTAGAGAGACGGAGCCAGTGAATCAAGCCGTAATCCTTTCTTTGTGTGAGCTGCAAACAGAGAAATTTGTCTCCCAACAATGATTTCCCCAGCTCGGCGGTGGAGTAGAAAATGGGAAAGCGAGAGAGTGAGGTTGAATGAGAGGGAGGCAGAGAGTGAGAGAGAGAGAGCAGAAACAGAGAGACAGCAGGAGCGTGTGACAGAGAGAGAGCCACCGTCAAGCTACAGGGACGCTGACAATCAGTAGAGGATTTGAAATGAAAGAGAGGAGAGAGAGGGGGCAGAGAGATAATGTGGGGGAGGGATGGAGGGTTGGTCGGTTGGTTTGCTAGGTGACTCTAACACTGGGATAATGCTGAGATAACCTTCATGTTGGAGCAGAGCAGCAGCTGTAGATGTGAGATGGAAATGAATCCCGAGAGAGAGAGAGCGAGCGAGAGAGAGAGAGAGAGAGAGAGAGAGAGAGAGAGAGAGCGAGAGAGCGAGAGAGAGAGAAGCTTCTCTGTCAATTGTGACATTTGCGGCACATGATAACAAAGGCCATCTGTAGCAGCAGGGCTGGGAAGGAGGGAGAAAGGGAAGGAGGGGGTGGGGAGTTCACATGGCGAGTGTCCTCTTCCTAGAAACACAAAGCAACACTCGAGCCTGTGGCGGAGAAACAAGCACCTGTTAGAGTCAGGCATGGGGAGACAAGAATTGGGCAGAGAGACAACAACACATGTGCTGGGAAAGGGGGAGGAGAAGGAGGGAGACAAAGGGAAAGAGAGGACAGAGAAGGAGTGTGGGTCCATTTTGTTTCACTGCTTTTGGAGTTAAAGATTTGTCATCTCATAGAACCATTTGAATTTAATTGAAATCGGTGGCATGGAACTGGGAGAGAGGAAAAAACACAAACACGGACAGACATGATTAGGGTTGCCAAATTCCAGTAACTTTCGCAAAATGTCAAGGTTTTCCGGAAATCCTGGTTGGAGGGTTCAGGATTTCCTGCTTCCGGGAATTTTCCAACTGGGATTTCTGAAAAACCTATCCAGAAGTTTCATTTTGAGGCCAGACCATTTTAATTTCAGATTTAACCAAATAAGAAGGAGTATTTCCTATGAATGATTAAACAGGGGCTCATCTTTGTGCATTTATCAATGGCTATATCCAGGGGCAACTATCTGACTAAGCACTGGTCTCTCTGGCTCCCTTTATTTTAACCATCCTTCTTCTCCACATTACTCTACCCAGGGTTCCCCACTGAAATACAGGTCAACGTGTGAAGGCAACAAGAATTGCATGTGTGTTTATCCACAATCGCTTGTCTTTCCCCTAGGAAGGAGATCAAGATTCCAAAAGCAGTCAGTGGTGTAGTGCTTAGCCAACTCCCTGATCTTGCCATGGCATAAATAGTGTATGTTTGGCAAGAAAGGAGCTGACGAAAACACATACAGATCTGTGACCATACTATATTCAACAGGGGCGGGAGGGTAGCCTAGTGGTTAAAGCGTTGGACTAGTAACCGGAAAGTTGGAAGTTCAAATCCCTGAGCTGACAAGGTACAAATCTGTTGTTCTGCCCCTGAACAGGCAGTTGTATTTTTATTATTTTTTAAAAATTTATTTAACCTCTAGTGACTCCCCATCCCGCATGTGGGAGCGTAATCATCGACTGACACTAATTAGCATAACGCAACAGACAAAAATATTCCTGGAAAATATTCCTATTCATGAAAATCACAAATGAAATATATTGAGACACAGCTTAGCCATTTGTTAATCACCCTGTCATCTCAGATTTTCAAAATATGCTTTACAGCCAAAGCTAGACAAGCATTTGTGTAAGTTTATCAATAGCCTAGCATAGCATTTTGTCCAGCTAGCAGCAGGTAACTTGGTCACGGAAATCAGAAAAGCAATCAAATTAAATTGTTTACCTTTGATGAGCTTCGGATGTTTTCACTCATGAGACTCCCAGTTAGATAGCAAATGTTCCTTTTTTCCAAAAAGATAATTTTTGTAGGCGAAATAGCTCCATTTGTTCTTCACGTTTGGCTTGCAGTCACTACAACGCCAAAAAATATTCCAAATTAGCTCCATAATATCGACAGAAACATGGCAAACGTTGTTTATAATCAATCCTCAAGGTGTTTTTCAAATATCTATTCCATAATATATCCACCGGGACAATTCATTTTTCAGTAGGACCGATTGGAATAATGGCTACCTCTGTATTTTACGCGAGAATCACTCTGAGAGCCATCAGGTGACCACTTGCGCAATGTAGCCGCTTACGGGTATTCTTTAACATAAATCCGTAAAACTACGTCACAATGCTGTAGACACCTTTGGGAATACGGAGAAAGAGTAATCTGGTTGATAGCCCATTCACTGCTCAATAGGGACACATTGGAACGCAGCGCTTTCAAAACATGAGGCACTTCCGGATTGGATTTATCTCAGGCTTTCGCCTGCAATATCAGTTCTGTTATACTCACAGACAATATTTTTACAGTTTTGGAAACTTTCTATCCTAAGCTGTCAATTATATGCATATTCTAGCATCTTGTCCTGACAAAATATCCTGTTTACTACGGGAACGTTATTTTTCCAAAAATGAAAACACTGCCCCTCCCTCACTAGGCAAGTCAGTTAAGAACAAATTCTTATTTTCAATGACGGCCTGTTTAGGGGTAGAATGACAGAATGTCAGCTCTGGGGTTTGAACTTGCAACCTTCCGGTTACTAGTCGAACACTCTAACCACTAGGCTACCCTGACGCCCCACTGTACCTAGACCGTCATTGAAAATAAGAATTTGTTCTTAGCTGACTTGCCTAGTTAAAAAAAGGGAAAAATAAAACACACAAAAAAAAAACAGTCATGTTGGATTTGGTGGACCCGCCAGGACAGTATGGATGTTTTGGGAATACATTTCTGTCCTCTGAGCCTGGGTCATTTCCCCATCTCCCTGTTGGGATATTTTCTAGAGCTCAACGTGTTCATCACATAATCAGGCAGCAAATCTATTTTCAATATATCAGAACATCATAATCCCAGTCAGGCTACCGGGAGAGCAGCTCATAGAGGACTTACCAGTCACATGGCCCAGGCAGAAAGAGAGAGAGAAAGAAGGATACAGAGAGAGAGAGAGAAAAGTCTTCGAAAGCCAAGTTAACAAACAGATCACAGACCATTTCGAATCCCACCATACCTTCTCCGCTATGCAATTTGGTTTCCGAGCTGGTTGCACCTCAGCCACGCTCATCATAACCTATATCATAACCGCCATCGATAAAATGGCAGCTTTCGACTCTGTCAATCACCATATTCTTATCGGCAGACTCAATAGCCTTGGTTTCTCAAATGATTCCCTCGCCTGGTTCACCAACTACTTCTCAGACAGAGTTCAGTGTGTCAAAGAGAGAGATACAGAGAGAAAGAGGGATACAGAGTGAGAGAGAAAGAGAGATACAAAGAGAGAGAGAGAAAGAGGGATACAGAGTGAGAGAGAAAGAGAGATACAAAGAGAGAGAGAGATACAGAGAGAAAGAGGGATACAGAGTGGGAGAGAAAGAGAGATACAAGGAGAGAGAGATACAGAGAGAAAGAGGCATAGAGAGGAGAGAGAAAGAGGGATACAGAGGAGAGAGAGAAAATGAGGGATACAGAGGGGGACGAGAGAGAGAAGGAGGGACAGATAGAGAGAGAAAGAGGAATACAGAGAGATAGAGAGAGAAAGAGGGATACAGAGTAGAGAGAGACAGAGGAATATAGAGAGATAGAGAGAAAGAAGGATACAGAGGAGAGAGAAAGAGGGATACAGAGAGGAGAGAGAGCAGGGGGATACAGAGAGTGAACGAGAGAGAGAGAGGAGGGACAGAGAGAGAGAAAGATAAAGAGGAATACAGAGAGAGAGAAAGAGGGATACAGAGAGGAGAGAGAAAGAGGGATGCAGAGAGATAGAGAGAGAAAGAGTGATACAGAGGTAGATAGAGAAAAAGGGATACAGAGACAGAGAGAAAGAGGAATACGGAGAGAGAGAAAGAGGGATACAGAGATGAGAGAGAAAGAGGGATACAGAGATAGAGGGATACAAAGAGAGAGAGAAAGAGGGATACAGAGGAGAGAGAGAAAGAGGGATACAGAGAGATACAGAGAGAAAGAGGGATACAGAGGTAGAGAGAAAGAGGGATACAGAGAGATACAGAGAGAGAGATGGATACAGAGGTAGAGAGAAAGAGGGATACAGAGAGATAGAGAGAGAAAGGGGGATACAGAGGAGAGAGAAAGAGGGATACAGAGGGAGAAAGAAGCATACAGAGAGAGAGAAAGAGGGATACAGAGAGAGAGAGAAAGAGGGACACAGAGAGGGAGAGAAAGAGGGGAGAGAGGGAGAAAGAGAGAGAGAAAGAAGGATACAGAGAGAGCGAATGGGAGAAAAATAGAGACAAAAAAGAAAAGGGGGGGAAGGAAATTATTTTAATATTTTCTAGCCCAAAAGCCCGTTTCTATCTGGCCAAGTAAAGCCACACAAACACACACACACACACACACACACACACACACACACACACACACACACACACACACACACACACACACACACACATACACATACACATACACATTCACATTCACATTCACATTCGCATACACAAACACACACACACACACACACACACACACACGCGCACACACACACACACACACACACACACACACACACACACACACACACACACACACACACACAAACACTTTCACATTTCAGATGCATAAAGAGGTGCTGCTATGTGGTAGGAAAGGGAATGTCTCTCTCCACTGATGGGATTTTGCTTGTGACTGAGACATGTGATCATGAAAACAACGTCCCCACTGAGAACATCACAACAGCCACACACACATGCAGCCAAACACACACTCACACACGTAAGCAACTGCTGTCAGGTCCTTGACAATATACACTGTGGTTGATTAGCAGGGCTTCATTGATTCAGAGGAAGGTTCACGGCCTATCCACAACAGACCACTCGACCAGAATATTTTGGATGTAAAGCTCCACTTTCAAAAACATGCTATTCAAATGTATCAGCGACTACATGGAGTAAACTGTCACATAATGTTCTACTGCAGAAGTGTACTATGCCCAGCACCAATCACATCCAACAGATAATGAGCTGACCTCACAGTACACAGTTGTCTGCTCTGGCATCCACCCAGGTCATTGGCCCACCACACCACACACTGTACTGTAGTTAAGTGAAACATCTGGGAGGGCAGATTTCCAGTGTCGGGAGGACAAATGGATCACTGGTGTTCCAAAAACACAGAACATTTTATTAGATTACGGTACATCTGAATGGCTTATTTGTGTCTACGCACTTAGAAAAATTGTTTTTTTGGCTGTCCCCATAGGAGAACCCTTTTTGATTCCAGGTAGAACCCTTTTTGGATTCCATATAGAACCCTCTCTGGAAATGGTTCTACATGGAACCCACAGCCGAAGAACCCTTTAAGGTCCTAGATAGCACCTTTTTTCCTAATGGGTGGGGTGGGGTGGGGGGGGGGGGGGGGGATATTATGAGGAGTTAGAGGGAAAGATGAGGTGGGGTGAAAGGGGAGGCAGAGAAGGAATATTGTGAGGATGATGAGGAGTTTTAGGAGGAGGAAGACGAAGATGAGACTGAAGATTAGGGGGTGGAACTCACAAGGCATAGCATGGTGGTAGAGGTTAGCTCTGATGGTCTGTTGGAGCTCATGGTCGGGGGAGGACTTCTGAAACCTCAGGCTCAGGTAGTGCTTCAAGTCCTTGTTCAGCTTGTTACCTGCACAGGGAAACCACACGGGAACAATGGTTACGCCTCATTTCACAATACACAATTTGCATAGCAAATTTGAACATTTTGTGTGCCAGGTATTGGATCTGCATGTGCTTCAGCCCACTCCTCTGACTATTGTTGTCATGCCATACATGTGTTGTTTACCAAGAGATTACATGTTTCTTTTGGTTTCACAAGTAGCACATGTAATTCCTGTCTGGCAGTGGCAGTATATTCATTACACTCTGGTGAAGTCATCATTTTGGGACCAAATCAGAGCTGGTTGATTAGCAGCAGTGAATGTTTCAGCTGCCACATAGCTGATGGACCTCACCACGTCTGCTCAACTTCACCCACAGGCACAGAGAGAGAGAGAGAGAGAGAGAGGAGGAAGGAAGGAAGAAGAAAAGAGAAAGACAGAAATAGATAGAGAGAAATTGTGAGAGGGGGAAGTAGAGAGAGCAAGAGAGAGAAATGGATAGAAAGAGAAAGATAAGACAGACATGCACAAACAGCAAGCGAGGTGGGCTGAGGTAATTGAGAACAACAGTTCCCTGATTTGCTAAGAGCTGCCAGGTTCAGTCAGCGTCTGTCCAATCAGAGCCCCTGACGCGCTCCCTCTCTGCTGTGTTTGAATGAAGCACTCAGTCTCCCAGAAGGAGAGGAGTCACAATGGGGCCAGATGGCCAGGGCTCTCTCTCACGCCAGGGTCTCATTTAGGACCGTTTAATGATCTCCAAATATATCATCCATGTCTGGGGAGCTGGCCAGCCATTTTGGGGGCATTGGCCAGCATCTCTCCACACAGACCCCTGACCATGATGGAAGCTGCTTATTAATATACACTGCTCAAAAAAATAAAGGGAACACTAAAATAACACATCCTAGATCTGAATGAATGAAATATTCTTATTAAATACTTTTTTCTTTACATAGTTGAATGTGCTGACAACAAAATCACACAAAAATGATCAATGGAAATCAAATGTATCAACCCATGGAGCTCTGGATTTGGAGTCACACTAAAAATTAAAGTGGAAAACCACACTACAGGCTGATCCAACTTTGATATAATGTCCTTAAAACAAGTCAAAATGAGGCTCAGTAGTGTGTGTGGCCTCCACGTGCCTGTATGACCTCCCTACAATGCCTGGGCATGCTCCTGATGAGGTGGTGGATGGTCTCCTGAGGGATCTCCTCCCAGACCTGGACTAAAGCATCCGCCAACTCCTGGACAGTCTGTGGATGGAGCGAGACATGATGTCCCAGATGTGCTCAATTGGATTCAGGTCTGGGGAACGGGCGGGCCAGTCCATAGCATCAATGCCTTCCTCTTGCAGGAACTGCTGACACACTCCAGCCACATGAGGTCTAGCATTGTCTTACATTAGGAGGAACCCAGGGCCAACCGCACCAGCATATGGTCTCACAAGGGGTCTGATGGCAGTCAGGCTACCTCTGGCGAGCACATGGAGGGCTGTGCGGCCCCCCAAAGAAATTCCACCCCACACCATGACTGACCCACCGCCAAACCGGTCATGCCGGAGGATGTTGCAGGCAGCAGAACGTTCTCCACGGCGTCTCCAGACTGTCACGTCTGTCACATGTGCTCAGTGTGAACCTGCTTTAATCTGTGAAGAGCACAGGGCGCCAGTGGCGAATTTGCCAATCTTGGTGTTCTCTGGCAAATGCCAAATGTCCTGCACGGTGTTGGGCTGTAAGCACAACCCCCACCTGTGGATGTCGGGCCCTCATACCAACCTCATGGAGTCTGTTTCTGACCGTTTGAGCAGACACATGCACATTTGTGGCCTGCTGGAGGTCATTTTGCAGGGCTCTGGCAGTGCTCCTCCTGCTCCTCCTTGCACAAAGGCGGAGGTAGCGGTCCTGCCGCCGGGTTGTTGCCCTCCTACGGCCTCCTCCACGTCTCCTGATGTACTGGCCTGTCTCCTGGTAGCGCCTCCATGCTCTGGACACTACGCTGACAGACACAGCAAACCTTCTTGCCACAGCTCGCATTGATGTGCCATCCTGGATGAGCTACACTACCTGAGCCACTTGTGTGGGTTGTAGACTCCGTCTCATGCAACCACTAGAGTGAAAGCACCGCCAGCATTCAAATTCCAGCAGGTATATCTCACTAGTCACCCCCAAAACCAATTCTTTCTTTGGCCGCCTCTCCTTCCAGTTCTCTGCTGCCAATGACTGGAACGAACTACAAAAATCTCTGAAACTGGAAACACTTATCTCCCTCACTAGCTTTAAACACCAACTGTCAGAGCAGCTCACAGATTACTGCACCTGTACATAGCCCACTTATAATTTAGCCCAAACAACTACCTCTTTCCCAACTGTATTTAATTTATTTATTTATTTTGCTCCTTTGCACCCCATTATTTTTATTTCTACTTTGCACATTCTTCCATTGCAAAACTACCATTCCAGTGTTTTACTTGCTATATTGTATTTACTTTGCCACCATGGCCTTTTTTGCCTTTACCTCCCTTCTCACCTCATTTGCTCACATTGTATATAGACTTGTTTATACTGTATTATTGACTGTATGTTTTACTCCATGTGTAACTCTGTGTCGTTGTATCTGTCGAACTGCTTTGCTTTACCTTGGCCAGGTCGCAATTGTAAATGAGAAATATGAGAAATGAGAAATGTGAAATAAAAAAAAAAATAAAAAAAATAAAAAGTGACCAAAACATCAGCCAGGAAGCATATGAACTGAGAAGTGGTCTGTGGTTATCACCTGCAGAACCACTCCTTTATTGGGGGTGTCTTGTTAATTGCCTATAATTTCCACCTGTTGTCTATTCCATTTGCACAACAGCATGTGAAATTTATTGTCAATCAGTGTTGCTTCCTAAGTGGACAGTTTGATTTCACAGAAGTGTGATTGACTTGGAGTTACATTGTGTTGTTTAAGTGTTCTCTTTATTTTTTTTGAGCAGTATATTGTAATGACACTATTCAATGTGTATAGATCGTTAAAAACATAATACAACAAGTTTAACATGAACAGTCATATTAAATAATAACAGATTTATTTGTTATAATTTTTTGAAGAAAATGGGGTATTTTATAGCTACAATATGTAACTTTCTGGGTGACCCGAGCAAATTTGCATAGACATGTGAGTTATAGATCAGTTCTATGTGTGGTATTTCTATGCTTCCCGTTCTTAAGTATCGTTTTTGCATCTTTTATTTTGGGTTTTGTACACCAGCTTCAAACATCTAAAAATACTATATTTTTAGTTATGAAAAATATATTTCACAGCGGTTTAGATGGTACAATGATTATCGACACAATGATTGCTTGTTTTGTCACAAACTGAAATTAGGCAAACTATTTGAATTTTAGCAACCATGAAATGGCAGAGCTTTGTCTGCATAGTGCATCTTTAAATGGCTGGTTATATTATTAGAAAGGAAAAGTTTAGTTCTTCGTAGCTAAAATGTGTTCACCATTTGAGAGTATATACCACTTACTAGTAGCCAAGTTCAGCAAATCAGCTACTCAGAGATGAATTCATCTTCTGATTATAACTAATCAACTAATTGAGGTTATGATTATTATTTGACCCCCTGATTAGTTAGAAACAAAATGATTTGGGAACAAAAGCCTGCTCATAGATATAGAACAGAACAGATTGGCCTATCGAATAAAATAGATATAGAACTGTTTCAGACAGACAGACATCTGTCACACAGCCGTGTGGCCCTGCATCACGTCCACTTCCCATGGACTCACACAGCTTAACCACAGACCACACATAAATCTATGTCCACCCCAACCAACCTGTTCACAACTTACAGTACAGACTCACTTTCAGTTTTACCAATGCAACACCCACAACCCTAATGCAACCTCTGGCCTATATACACTTAGAAAAAAAGTTTACAAAAGGGTTCTGCAGCTGTACTTACAGGACCTTCAAACTCCACTCTGGACCTGGAAGCCAGTTCCACTGCATGTTTTCCCATTGTTCCCCTCTAACCAGGAACTGATTTAGACCTGGGACACCAGGTGTGTGCAGTTAATTATCAGGCAGAACAGAAAACGAGCTGGCTCCCAACCTCGTGGGGTAAGAGTTGACTACCCCTGCAGAAGTAGATGCCTTTGTGGGAAAAAAAATGGCTCTACCTTGAACCAAAAGGGTTCTTCAAAAGGTTATCCTACAGTATACACTTTTCTAAGAGTGTACTGTATACCCGAGGCACAGCATCTCAATGCTAGAGGCGTCACTACAGACCCTGGTTTGATCCCGGGTTATATCACAACCGGCTGTGATCGGGAGTCCCAAAGTGCGGGGCACAATTAGCCCAGCATCGTCCGGGTGAGGGAAGGGTTTGTAAATAAGAATATGTTCTTAACAGACTTGCCTGGTTAAACAAAAACATAAAGAAATATAGCACCAAGGAGTCCTCACAAATACAGAATCAAAGGGAACATTATCAAATTACCATTCCATCCCAGAGAATAAACAACAATATTCAGTTTAGCCTAAACTCATAGAAATACAACCATTACATGTTGTCAGGGTAGGAATCTGAAACACTGCCCAGCAGCTAGCGTGCTCTGCTGTATTTTTCCGTTCCCCTACACACACAGCCCTCTGTGTAATTCTGGGCGAGCAAGGCACAGTCAGGTAATTGTTACCTAGCAACCAGCCAGTCCTGACAACCATCGTTATGGTCCCTGCTAGGCAAGCAGCCTGCATTCAGACTAAAAACATTTAGAAATACAAGCTAGCACAAACACACATCAGTGTGCACACACACACATCAGTGTGCGCATGCACGCACGCACGCACGCACGCACGCACACACACACACACACACACACACACACACACACACACACACACACACACACACACACACACACACAGGTCAATGGACAAGGTTTACTCCTCTAAAACATGGGTACATTAGATGTGTCATAGGGATAAAATGTCTTATAATCGCTATCATCAGAATAGTCGTATACATGTGATTTACCATCACTCATGAAAAATACTCAACATCTTCCTCAATCCTGAGCCCCAGTAGTATCCCCTAGGTGGGGACCACCATTAGGCATTACATCACCTCTCCTGTGGCTGGGGAGAGCTGGTACAGAGCTGGAACAGAGCAGGCAGGGTGCAGGCAGCCCAGGTGTCATGCCCCATCAATGATGAAGTCATCAAATATTTAAGATTTTCAAGGATTTACAGCCATGTGCAGCAGGGATTATTTCAAACACAGTGTGTGTGTGTGTGTGTGTGTGTGTGTGTGTGTGTGTGTGTGTGTGTGTGTGTGTGTGTGTGTGTGTGTGTGTGTGCGTGCGTGTGTACCTGCATGAGATTGAGAGTGTGTATGTGCTGCTGATTCTCTCTCTCCACACAGACACAGTTAAATAAACACACAGAGAAATTCCATACACATTTGCACACACAGGAATGAGACAAGCATGACCACTGCTAACATTTACCAAATCGAAAATCAACGCAACCGCCATACATGCACACACAAGAGACGTTGATGTTTCAATATTCTTCGATTGTCCTGATCCCATTTTTGATAGACAATGAGTTCATCAGTGATGGAGTGGGAAGCCGAGGCAAATCCCTCCAAGAACACTCTGCCCCAGATAAGGAGTTGAGGAACACACAGAGGTCAAGGAGACATCTCTACACACACACACACACACAGTCTCTGCTTCTCCCTGACAGACATGAAGGGTGCGTTCATAAATTCACTCTTGCTATCTACTCCGATTTCAGAGCACTCTCGTCTGAGTGTGCCAGAGTGCAGAATAACTGATTAATTTACGAATGCTGAAAACCCGCTGAATATGTCCGGTGTTAGGGAGGAGGTGAGGCCACTCGGAGGAGTGTGGTGTCAGGAAAACAACCTCTCACTCAATGTAAACAAAACAAAGGAGATGATCGTGGGCTTCAGGAAACAGCAGAGGGTGCACCCCCCTATCCACATCGATGGGACGGTAGTGGAGAAGGTTGAAAGTTTTAAGTTCTTCGGCGTAGGTCAGTACAGGTGCATCAAAGCTGGGACCGCGAGGCTGAAAAACAGCTTCTATCTCAAGGCCATCAGACTGTTAAACAGCCATAACTAACACAGAGGCTGCTGCCTACATACAGACTCAAATCATTGGCCACTTTAATAAATGGATCACTAGTCACTTTAAATAATGCCACTTTAATCATGTTTACATATCTTACATTACTCATCTCATACTGTATTTTAATATCATCTATTTCATCTCATCTCTGCCGCTCGGCCATTGCTCATCCATATATTTATATGTACATATTCCTATTCCATCCCTTTAGATTTGTGTGTATAAGGTAGTTGTTGTGGGACTGTTAGACTACTTATCAGATATTACTGCACTGTTGGAACTAGAAGCACAAGCATTTCGCTACACTCACATTAACATCTGCTAACCATGTGTATGTGACTGATAAAATTTGATTTGATTTTAAACGTAGGCAAAAAACATAATTAAATTGTTGCCAGCAGCACAGTTAGTCACCAACACTCTGGGTAACATGAAAAGAGCCTAATCAGCTCTGCTAAGGCGAGAAAAATAGAGTGAGGTGCTCTCTCATTTGTGTCTGGAAATAGCTAGCAAGCTAACTAACTTCAGCCAGTTATCTTGGGTGCTTGACTGCCATTGTGAGGTCAGAATGCTCCAATCAACCCTACTCCTTGGCCAGAGCGTCCAGTGTGCGCTCTGAACGCTCAGAGAGCGAAACCCTCTGAATTTACAAACAGACAATATGACAAGGCACTGAATTTAAGAACAGCCAGAGCGCACTCTGAGCGCTCTCTGACACTCCAGAGTGAATTTACAAACACACCCGAACAGAACAGAAACAAACACCAGGGTTAATTCTTAATTGAGTTGGCACTGGCTCTTTACTTCAAATTAAATTCTGGAAATTTAATTGAATTGGAACACCCCACAGGTAGCGGAATTGGAATTTAATTTGAATTAAAGGAAGCGTAATTTATTTAAATGGAATTCAATGAAATTCAAACTGCTTCTTTATTCTACACATCACCATAGTAATGTTTATTTTGACGTCATGAATGTTTACCATTTCAATACCATGTAGCATAATGTTGAAACATTTCATTTTTAAAACTCATACTTCCAAAACAGTTTAAAAGAAATACAGTGGTCTGGAAATATTCTATAATATTTAAACATTCCCTTAATCTTTTTAAATACATTTCCAAGAGTGCATTAAGATTAAACAGACCAAGCAGACCAGGCTGTGGTTTGGGATTTAAGTAGTCAATGAAAGAAGTAAAAAAATTCTTCCTTAGTTGTACATTTTCTCAAAATCTAATGGTACAGCCTAGACTTGATCCAATATCTTAAGAAGTTGAACATGTTATTACACCAACCTTGTGAAATTGACAAACTGACACATTTTCATTTTCTTTAAAAACAACTTTATATCGAAGAAGTGTTTTCGATTTGACAACCTGCACATGCTCAGTTCAGCGCGGTTAGACATGAGGACGTGTTTCTATGCATGAATGAGATTAACTAACCAGTGTTTCTGCCTATCTTCATACAGTACTGTCTTTGACTGCAGTTTGGAAGGGAACAAGCTAACGTCTCATGACAATGAAAAATACTGTTTGACATCTTTGAGTTATAATCAAACTAGTATTGGAAATGGTATGTGTATTCTTTGCATGAATAAGTGTCATATCCATTTGATAAAACATTTGTCAAATGAAGATGGCGCTGCAGTGGATAGCAGGCTATGACCGAAAACAGCTTCTGGAGATCAGAACAGCGATCACTAACCTCAATTCGTATGACAATTTATACATTAACGAGTCGGCAGCTCTGGACATTCTGCTTACTCTGTACCAGGCCCTAGTCCCTGGGACTCGAAAGTGGAAGCTACGGCACAAAAAAGGCAGACGTGCAGGCATCCTGACAAGACGACACTGGCAAGCAAATAAACCGCCTCTACCCTCCGTTCTGTTGGCAAACAGTCCAGTCACTAGAGAACAAACTGGATGAGCTCTGTTCGAGACCAGCCTATCAACGGGAAAAGAAGAGGAGAGCTGCACACTCTAGGAGCTCAGACGCAATAGTTTAATATCAACGTTTGAAAACCAAGCTATCTTCATCAGGGTATAATGAGTAACAATGCGGGTCACTAGTTTATATAGAGTTTGAAAGGACACACACAGGTGTCTATAATCATGGCCAGCTGTGGCTTGATTTAATTGGTTGATTTACAGATATATATAGAACATGTAAAAAAATAATGAATGGATAACATATGATCATAGATACAACTTGGCTGCATAGGCCTACAAACATTATTTACAATAGATAACAAAAACACAAGAATCACAAGAATGGCTTCAGATCAAAGTCTACATTGAGACCTCGAAGGGAGCAAGGGTCTTTAAATTAAAGATCCAGGCAGCCTCTCGTTTTAACAGCCAATTGTCAAGGTCACCCCCTCTCCTAGGGAGGGTGATGTGTTTTATGCCGCTATAGCAAAGGGACAACATAGAGTGGTTCACTTCCAAAAAGTGGGCCGCAAATGGGTACATGGAGTTTTTCCACCTAATGGTGCTACGATGCACAGAGATTCTTACTTTTAGTTACTTAATTTTGCCCACATCATTTTTACCACAAGGACAAGTTATAAGATAAATAACTGCCTTGGTGGAACACGTGATAACACCTTTGATTGGGATCTGTTTGCCTGTTTGGGGGTGTTTGAAGGATCTACATTGGTAAGTGCCATTGCATTGAGCGCAGCCATTACACTTGTAGTTTCCACCTGGCGCAAGGAGACGTTGTGCGGGGGTATTTTGGGATGGTAAATCAGAGGTTACCAGTTGAGAATGCGACCAATGGAGGGTCCAGAAACACATTACCGATACTGTCATCGGATCTTAGAATGTGCCAATGTTTGTGAACGATTCCCTTAATTTGTTCAGAGCACATTGGATGGCGCGTAGTAAGAATGCAATAATGCTTCTTTTTGCGAGACTTTGCTTGAAAGAGATTATGTCTCGATTTGTTTTGTATTTTCTCAACAGCAGTATTGATCTGACCATTTTAGGACCCCCTTTTGTTGAATTTTCTTTGCATCACAGCCATGGTTCTGTGGAAATCTGATTGTTTTTTGCAAATTCTTTTGATTGGACAGAATTGCCTGTAGGGTAAGCTGTTTTTCAAGGGAAGCAAGTGACAGCTATCAACCCTCAACAAACTGTTACAATCAGTGGGTTTCCTGTAAATATCTGTGTATAGAACATTATCCTCACACAAAATCAAAAGATCAAGGACACTTACTTGTTGTGTGTCAGATTGCATAGTGAATCTCAGGTGCTCAGAACAAGAGGTAAGAAGCATGGAATGCCTTGAGCTGTTTTGTATCACCCTCCATAAAACCAAAATATCATCAATGTACCGTTTCCAAATAATAATGTTTTTTGAGAGGATTGACGATTTATTGTTTCACCATGCATCCCACGTACAAATTAACATAGTTAGGAGCCATAGGGGGTCCCATAGCAGTACCCTTCATCTCGATAAAAAAACATGTTTGAAACATCAAATAGTTGTGTGTGAGTACTATTTCAGCCAATGTTATAATACATGACCTGGGGGGTAGTTCAATTGGGTCACGTTGCAAAAGAAAATGTTCCATGGCATCAATACTTCCCTCGTGTGGAATATTAGTGTATAACGACTAAACATCAACAGTTAATAACAAGGTATTCTTGTGGTTTTGTTATCTATTGTAAAGAAGGTTTGTAGGCCTATGCAGCCAAGTTGTATCTATGATCATATGTAATCAATTCATGCTTCTTTTTTTAATATATTTTTTTACATGTTCTATTTCTATAAATCAACCAATGAAATCAAGCCACAGCTGGCCATGATTATAGACACCTGTGTGTGTCCTTTCAAACTCTATATAAACTAGTGACCCGCATTGTTACTCATTATACCCTTATGAAGACAGCTTTGCTGTCGGAAAGTTGGTATTCAATTATTGCATCTGAGCTCCTAGAGTGTGTAGCTCTCCTTTTCATTTGACGTGTTCTACTCTGCTAGCCAGCACCTCGCCAAACCAGGTGTGCGTTTCTTTCGCCTCCACATATCCTATCAACGAGACCTGAAGAACTGTAATATTCTATGTTTCACAGAGTTGTGGCTGAACAAGGACATGGATAATATACATTTCGCTGGCTTTTCAATGCATCCCAGAAGCTCTCAACCTGCTCCACTACAGCCCCGTCGATGAAAATGGGGGCGTGCTCGGTCCTCCGTTTCCTGTAGTCCACAATCATCTCCTTTGTCTTGATCACGTTGTGGGAGAGGTTGTTGTCCTGGCACGTCACGGCCAGGTCTCTGACCTCCTCCCTATAGGCTGTCTCATCAATGTCGGTGATCAGTTCTACAACTGTTGTGTCATCGGCAAACTTGATGGGGTTGGAGTCTTGCCTGGCAATGCAGTCATGAGTGCAGGAGGGGACTAAGCATGCACCCCTGAGGGGCCCCCATGTTGAATATCAGCGTGGCGGATGTTTTGCTACATACCCTTACCACCTGGGGGCGGCTCGTCAGGAAGTCCAGGATCCAGTTGCAGAGGGAGGTATTCGATCCCAGGGTCCTTAGCTTAGTGATGAGCATTAAGGGCACTATGGTGTTGAACGCTGAGCTGTAGTCAATGGACAGCATTCTCACATACAGTGCCTTGCGAAAGTATTCGGCCCCCTTGAACTTTGCGACCTTTTGCCACATTTCAGGCTTCAAACATAAAGATATAAAACTGTATTTTTTTGTGAAGAATCAACAACAAGTGGGACACAATCATGAAGTGGAACGACATTTATTGGATATTTCAAACTTTTTTAACAAATCAAAAACTGAAAAATTGGGCGTGCAAAATTATTAAATTATTATAGGTCTACACTTGTTGTATTCGGCACATGTGACAAATATAGTTTGATTTGATCTGCTTCATCTGACCACTTCCGTATTGAGCAAGTCACTAGTGCTTCCTGCTTGATTTTTTGCTTGTAAGCAGGAACTAGGAGGATAGAATTATGGTCAGATGTGCCAAATGGAGGGTGAGGGAGAGCTTTGTCTTTGTCTCTGTGTGTGGAGTAAAAGTTGTCTAGAACTTTTTCCCCTGTGGTTGCACATTTAACATGCTGGTAGAAATAAGGTCAAACGGATTTAAGTTTCCCTGTATTAAAGTCCCTGGCCACTAGGAGCTCCGCCTCTGGATGAGAGTTTTCCTGTTTTCTTATGGCCGTATACAGCTCATTGAGTGCAGTTTTAGTGCCAGGATTGTTTTGTGGTGGTATATAGACAGCTGTGAAAAATACAGATGAAAACCCTCTTGGTAAATATTGTGGTCTACACTTTTTCATGAGATACTCTTCCTCAGGCGAGCAAACCTTGAGACTTCCTTAGATTTCATGCAACAGCTGGTGTTTACAAAAATACATATGCCGCCACCCCTTGTCTTACCAGAGGACGCTGTTCTATCCGGCCGAAAAAGCTTAAAACCCGCCAGCTGTATGTTAATCATGTCGTTGTTCAACCACGACACGGTAAAACATAAGATATTACTTTAACTTTTTTTTTTATGTCCCGTTGGTAGGATATACCTGATCATAGTTCATTTATTTTAATATTGAATGATTGTACGTTGGCTAATAGGACCGATGGTAAAGGTAGATTACCCTCTTGGTCCACGATACCTCCGTCTCTTTCTCCTGCAAATGACGGGGATCAGGGCCTTGTTGGGCATCTGAAGTAAATCCTTCCCATCCTACTCGTTGAAGAAGAAGAATTCCTCCAGTACGGGGTGAGTAATCGCTGTCCTGATATCAAGAAGCTCTTTTCGGTCATAAGACACAGTGGCAGAAACATTATCTAAAAAATAAGTTACAAATAACACAAAAAAACATACACAATAGCACAATTGGTTACGGGATCGGCAGCCATCTCCTTCGGCGCCATCCTCTCATTCTCCATTTTCCATGCATAAGAGCACCAGCTGTTCTGGGCGACTGTGATCTCACTCTCCATAGCCGATGTGAGTAAGACCTTTAAACAGATTAACATTCACAAGGATACATTTTTAACCTCTCCCTGACACAGTCTGTAATACATACATGTCTCAAGCAGACCACCATAGTTCCTGTGCCCATGAATGCCAATGTAACCTATTTAAATGACTATCGCCCATAGTACTCACATTTGTAGCCATAAAATGCTTTGAAAGAAGAATCATGGCTCACATCAACACCATAATCCCTGACACCCTGGACCCATTCCAAATCACATACTGCCTCCAACAGATCCATAGATGACGCAATCTCTATTGTACTCCACACTGCCATCTCCCACCTGGACAAGAGGAACACCTATGTGAGTAAGCTGTTCATTGACTACAGCTCCGAGTTCATCACCATAGTGCCCTCCAAGCTCATCACTAAGCTCATAACCCTGGGTCTGAACAACTCCCTCTGCAACTGAATGACCTTCTGACGGGCCACCCCCAAGTGGTGAGGGTAGGCAACAACACATCCGTCTCACTGACATTCTACACGGAGCCCCTTAGGGGTACGTATTTAGTTCCCTCCTGTACTCCCTGTTAACCCACGACTGCGTGGCCGAACAGGACAACACCAGGTCCGTGACCTGGCAGTATGGTGCCAGGACAACAATCTCTCCCTCAACATCAGCAAGACAAAGGAGATGATTGTGGACTGCAGTAAATAGAGGGCCAAGAACGCCACCATCCACACCAATAGGGCTGTAGTGGAGCGGGTTGAGACCTTCAAGTTCCTCTGTGTTCACATCACTAAGGAATTAACATGGTCCACACACACCAACACAGTCAGCACCTCTTCCCACTCAGGAGGCTGAAACGATTTGTCATGGGCCTTCAGGTCCTCATATTATACAGCTGTACCATTGGAGAGCATCTTAACTGGCTGCATCACCACTTGGTATAGCAACTGCTTGGCATCCGACCGCAAGGCGCTACAGACGGTAGTGTGTACAGCCTAGTACATCACTCGGACGGGCGGCACTTCCTGTCATCCAGGACCTCAATACCAGGCGGTGTCAGAGGAATTTCCTAAAGATTGTCAAAGACTCCAGCCACCCAAGTGGTGGACTGTTCTCTATGCTACCGTACTGGCAAGCGGTAGCAGATGCACCAAAACTGGAACCAATAGGACCCTGAACAGCTTCTACCCCCAAGCCGTAAGACTGCTGAATAGTTAACCAGATAGCTGCCTGGACTATCTGCATTGACCCTTTTGCAATAACTATTTTGACTCATCACATACACTGAGTACACCAAACATTAGGAACGCCTTCCTAATATTGAGTTGAGTCCTTTGGGTGGTGGACCATTCTTGATACACACGGGAAACTGTTGAGTGTCAAACCCAGCAGTGTTTCAGTTCTTGACACAAAACGGTGCGTCTGGCACCTACTACCATACCCCGTTCAAAGACACTTAAATATTTTTTTTTACCCATTCACCCTCTGAATGGCACACATACACAATCCATGTCTCACTTGTCTCACGGCTTAAAAATCCTTCTTTAACCTGTCTCCTCCCCTTCATCTACACTGATTGAAGTGACATCAATAAGGGATCATAGCTTTCAACTGGATTCACATGGTCGGTCTAAGTCATGGAAAGAGAAGGTGTCCTTATGTTTTGTGCACTCCGTGTATGCTGTTGCTACAGTTTATTATCTATCCTGTTGCGTAATCACTTTACCCCTACTTATAGGTACATATCTACCATAATTACCTCATACCCCTGCACATCGACTCGTTACTGGTATCTAGTGTATATAGCCAAGTTATCGTTACTCATTGTGTACTTATTCCTCAAGTTAACATTTTTTGTATTCTAAAAAAAATATATACAGTGTATATAAACTCAGCAAAAAAAGAAATGTACCTTTTTTCAGGACCGTCTTTCAAAGATAATTTGTAAAAAATAAAAAAAAACTTCACAGATCTTCATTGTAAAGGGTTTAAACACGGTTTCCCATGCTTGTTCAATGAACCAAAAACAATTAATGAACATGCACCTGTGGAACGGTCGTTAAGACACTAACTGCTTACAGACGGTAGGCAATTAAGGTCAAAGGACACTAAAGAGGCCTTTCTACTGACTCTGAAAAACACCAAAAGAAAGATGCCCAGAGTCCACGCTCAGCTGCGTGAATGTGCCTTGTAAGGCAGGTCCTCACCAGACATCACCAGCAACAACGTCACCTATGGGCACAAACCCACCATCGCTGGAACAGACAGGACTGGCAAAAAGTGCTCTTCACTGACGAGTCGCAGTTTTGTCTCATCAGGGGTGATGGTCAGATTTGCATTTATCGTCGAAGGAATGAGCGTTACACCGAGGCCTGTACTCTGGAGCGGGATCGACTTGTAGGTGGAGGGTCCGTTACGGTCTGGGGAAGTGTGTCACAGCATCATCGGACTGAACTTGTTGTCATTGCAGATAACTCAACGCTGTGCATTACAGGGAAGACATCCTCCTCCCTCATGTGGTACCCTTCCTGCAGGCTCATCCTGACATGACCCTCCAGCATGACAATGCCACCAGCCATACTGCTCATCCTGTGCATGATTTCCTGCAAGACAGGAATGTCAGTGTTCTGCCATGGCCAGCGACAAGCCCGGATCTCAATCCCATTGAGCACGTCTGGGACCTGTTGGATCGGAGGGTGAGGGCTAGGGCTATTCCCACCAGAAATGTCCAGGAACTTGCAGATGCCTTGGTGGAAGAGTGGGGTAACATCTCACAGCAGGAACTGGCAAATCTGAGGAGGAGGAGATGCACTGCAGTACTTAATGCATCTTGTAGCCACACCAGATTCTGACTGTTACTTTTGATTTTGACCTCCCCCCTTTGTTCAGAGACACATTATTCAATTTCTCTTAGTCACATGGCTGTGGAACTTGCTCAGTTTATATCTCAGTTTTTGAATCTTATGTTCATACAAATATTTACACATGTTTTGTTTGCTGAAAATAAACGCAGTTGACAGTGAGAGGACATTTCTTTTTTGTTGAGTTTATATATCTGCATTGTTGGGAAAGGCCAGTAAGTAAGTATCTCACTGTTAGTCTACACCTGTTTACGAAGCATGTGACAAATAAAATTTGATTTGAAATGAATGATACTTTCATGTTTCACGTTCCAGTTTAATTAGTTCAAATTGCTTTTAATAAATTATACTTCCTTCAAATTTAATTGAACTTCTTCTTCCTGTGGACTGTGGCCAATTCATTCAATTCAGAAATTCCAAATTGACCCGCACGCATGCACGTACGCGCACACACACACATACACACACACACACACACACACACACACACACACACACACACACACACACACACACACACACACACACACACACACACACACACACACACACACACACACACACACACACACACACACACACACAGTCTTTTTTCTCAGTGATACCAGTGCACTCTTCCATAGACAGGTACAGCAACCATACACATACCAGGGTGTACCATTGTGCTACACCAGTCAATGTAAATAAAATGGAACTGAACAACTGGCAGCATTACTCTGTGCAACAACAGCAGAGGATGGAACTGAACAACTGGCAGCATTATTCTGTGCAACAACAACAGAGGATGGAACTGAACAACTGGCAGTCTTGTTCTGTGCAACAACAACAGAGGATGGAACTGAACAACTGGCAGCATTATTCTGTGCAACAAAAACAGAGGATGGAACTGAACAACTGGCAGCATTATTCTGTGCAACAACAACAGAGGATGGAACTGAACAACTGGCAGCATTATTCTGTGCAACAAAAACAGAGGATGGAACTGAACAACTGGCAGCATTATTCTGTGCAACAAAAACAGAGGATGGAACTGAACAACTGGCAGCATTATTCTGTGCAACAAAAACAGAGGATGGAACTGAACAACTGGCAGCATTATTCTGTGCAACAACAACAGAGGATGGAACTGAACAACTGGCAGCATTATTCTGTGCAACAACAACAGAGGATGGAACTGAACAACTGGCAGTCTTGTTCTGTGCAACAACAACAGAGGATGGAACTGAACAACTGGCAGCATTATTCTGTGCAACAAAAACAGAGGATGGAACTGAACAACTGGCAGCATTATTCTGTGCAACAACAACAGAGGATGGAACTGAACAACTGGCAGCATTATTCTGTGCAACAAAAACAGAGGATGGAACTGAACAACTGGCAGCATTATTCTGTGCAACAAAAACAGAGGATGGAACTGAACAACTGGCAGCATTATTCTGTGCAACAACAACAGAGGATGGAACTGAACAACTGGCAGCATTATTCTGTGCAACAACAGCAGAGGATGGAACTGAACAACTGGCAGTCTTGTTCTGTGCAACAACAGCAGAAGATTGAACTGAACAACTGGCAGTCTTGTTCTGTGCAACAACAGCAGAGGATGGAACTGAACAACTGGCAGTCTTGTTCTGTGCAACAAAAACAGAGGATGGAACTGAACAACTGGCAGTCTTGTTCTGTGCAACAACAGCAGAGGATGGAACTGAACAACTGGCAGTCTTGTTCTGTGCAACAACAGCAGAGGATTGAACTGAACAACTGGCAGCCTTGTTCTGTGCAACAACACCAGAGGATGGAACTGAACAACTGGCAGCCTTGTTCTGTGCAACAACAGCTGTCATCACTCTAACTTGCTACTATAATGTGTCAATCATGCTCAGGGAAATGAAACGCTAGGTGATTACAGTTTCAGGAGAGTGCATCAGCCTTCTCCTAAAGCCGCTGTTGAATAATGATTATAGATGTGATCTAATATTAGGTGTATGTGTTACTGTGCTCGGTGTGTACTACTGTGTGTGTGTGTGTGTGTGTGTGGCAGTGCTCAGCTGCTGATTAGGATTCTGCTCCTGTCTCCCAGCTCAACACTGCCCTCTGTATCTCCAGCCGCCACTGCCAAGTCTGCCGTTACCACGGCAACCCAGGGCCCAGCCAGCCAGCGAATGAGAAGCGCTCTGTGTGGTAATCATGTACGGCTGCCCCCCACTGGCCAACCTGAGAAGTTCAGAATCAGAACTACATGTTTGTGCCCTAAATCTCAGACACTATTATGGGTCAAAATAAAACTGATAAAACTGACTACATACTTACGAGCCCTTTCCCAACAATTCAGTTAAAAAGTCATCAAATTGACAAATGGATAAAAAGAAAATAGCAGCACAGTCAAATAACAGGCTACATACAAGGAATATTGGTACCGAGTCAGTGTACTTGGGTATGAGGTAGTTGGGGTGATTGATTGAGGTAATATGTACATGTAGGTTTGGTTAGGTGATTGATTGAAGGACTATGTACATGTACAGTGGGGCAAAAAAGTATTTCGTCAGCCAACAATTGTGCAAGTTCTCCCACTTAAAAAGATGAGAGAGGCCTGTAATTTTCATCATAGGTACACTTCAACTATGACAGACAAAATGAGAAAAAAAAATCCAGAAAATCAAATTGTAGGAATTTCTGAATTTTTTTGCAAATTATGGTGGAAAATAACTATTTGGTCAATAACAAAAGTTTATCTCAATACTTTGTTATATATCCTTTGTTGGCAATGACAGAGGTCAAACGTTTTCTGTAACTCTTCACAGTGTTTTCACACACTGTTGCTGGTATTTTGGCCCATTCCACCATGCAGATCTCCTCTAGAGTAGTGATGTTTTGGGGCTGTTGCTGGGCAACACAGACTTTCAACTCCCTCCAAAGATTTTCTATGGGGTTGAGATCTGGAGACTGGCTAGGCCACCCCAGGACCTTGAAATGCTTCTTAGGAAGCCACTCCTTCGTTGCCCGGGCGGTGTGTTTGGGATCATTGTCATGCTGAAAGACCCAGCCACGTTTCATCTTTAATGCCCTTGCTGATGGAAGGAGGTTTTCACTCAAAATCTCACGATACATGGCCCCATTCATTCTTTCCTTTACACGGATCAGTCGTCCTGGTCCCTTTGCAGAAAAACAGCCCCAAAGCATGATGTTTCCACCCCCATGCTTCACAGTAGGTATGGTGTTCTTTGGATGCAACTCAGCATTCTTTGTCATCCAAACACGACGGGTTGAGTTTTTACCAAAAAGTAATATTTTGGTTTCATCTGACCATATGACATTCTCCCAATCTTCTTCTGGATCATCCAAATGCTCTCTAGCAAACTTCAGACCTGGACATGTAGTGGCTTAAGCAGGGGTACACGTCTGGCACTGCAAGATTTGGGTCCCTGGCGGCGTAGTGTGTTACTGATGGTAGGCTTTGTTACTTTGGTCCCAGCTCTCTGCAGGTCATTCACTAGGTCCCCCCGTGTGGTTCTGGGATTTTTGCTCACCGTTCTTGTGATCATTTTGACCCCACGGGGTGAGATCTTGCGTGGAGACCCAGATCGAGGGATATTATCAGTGGTCTTGTATGTCTTCCATTTCCTAAAATTGCTTTCACAGTTGATTTCTTCAAACCAAGCTGCTTACCTATTGCAGATTCAGTATTCCCAGCCTGGTGCAGGTCTACAATTTTGTTTCTGGTGTCCTTTGACAGCTCTTTGGTCTTGGCCATAGTGGAGTTTGGAGTGTGACTGTTTGAGGTTGTGGACAGGTGTCTTTTATACTGATAACAAGTTCAAACAGGTGCCATTAATACAGGTAACGAGTGGAGGACAGAGGATCCTCTTAAAGAAGAAGTTACAGGTCTGTGAGAGCCATAAATCTTGCTTGTTTGTAGGTGACCAAATACTTGTTTTCCACCATAATCTGCAAATAAATTCATTAAAAATCCTACAATGTGATTTTTCTGGATTTTTTTTTCTCATTTTGTCTTTCATAGTTGAAGTGTACCTATGATGAAAATTACAGGCCTCTCTCATCTTTTTAAGTGGGAGAACTCACACAATTGGTGGCTGACAAAACACTTTTTTGCCCCACTGTAGGTAAGGGGTGAAAAACAGAAAGTTCGGGTAGCCATTTAATTAACTGTTCAGCAGTCATGACTTTGGGGTAGGAGCTGTTCAGGAGCCTTTTGGTCCCAAACATGGTGCTCCAGTACCGCTTGCCGTGTGGTAGCAGAGAGAAGACTGTGACTTGTGTGGCTGGAGTCTTTGACTTTGGCCTACCCCTGACATCGCCTGGTATAGAGGTCCTGGATGACAGGGAGCTCGGCCCCAGTGATGTACTGGGTCGTACTTACTACCCTCTGTAGTGACTTGCGGTTGGAGCCCGAGCAGTTGTCAACCCAAACTTTGATGCAGACAGTCAAGATCCTCTCAATGGTGCAGCTGTATAACTTTATGAGGTTCTGAGGGCTCATGGCAAATCTGTTCAGCCTCCTGCATGGGAAGAGTCAGATAACTGACCTGGGACCACTCTAATGTAGCTGCTGGGAAACATACAACAATCAGAGTCAGAGAACTGACCTGGGAACACTCTAAGTAGCTGCTGGGAAACACTCAACAATCAGAGTCAGAGAACTGACCTGGGAACACTCTAATGTAGCTGCTGGGAAACACTCAACAATCAGAGTCAGAGAACTGACCTGGGAACACTCTACTGTAGCTGCTGGGAAACATACAACAATCAGAGTCAGAGAACTGACCTGGGAACACTCAACTGTAGCTGCTGGGAAACACACAACAATCAGAGTCAGAGAACTGACCTGGGAACACTCTACTGTAGCTGCTGGGAAACACAGTACTGGGTAATTACTGTTACCACAACCATGTGTAATTCACCTGAGATAAACCAGGTAAAATAAACACGACAAGTAATAACTAAACAAATGAAAAGGTGCATTTATTAAAAGTCTGAAGTGGCCTATTATCCTCATTTCCTTTCCTAGATGTAAGTACTAAACATGGTAGTGTGTGATGAGTGTCTTTAGTATTATTATCAATATAATGAACCTTTAATTAGCAGGCCCCATTGAGATGTGTGAGGGTAGTAGGTACTATATCGTAGGTGGTGGGAGAGTGTGAGGACAGTGTGACGCCAAGCAGTGGGGTGGTCACTCCGAGCCGAGTGGGCCGAGTGGGCGGTGTTAGTTAGTTAGGCAGTCCTCAGTGCCAGTCCTGGCTGTGTGTCTCCTCGTCTCTCAGGAGTAAGTCTTTGGCATAACTCTCCATGTTAAACGACAGCCAGATGGCCATGAACACTCTGATGGCAATGTACACACACACACAGACACACTCACACACAACAAACAAAATGATGGTAGTGTCAGGTGTGGGACTAATCAAGCACCACCTGTAGTAATGACCCAGGGTTTATGGTGCGGGAGCGTGATGGTTTCGCAGGGCCGGGTGAGAAGCCTCAACCAGGAGGCTTCCACTACATAATGAAGGCCACCCTGTCTGGCCTCTGTGTCATAATGGAGACAGCTGCACACACACACTCCTTCTCTCACATACACACACACACACACACACTCTCTCACGTGTGCACACATGCAGGCACACACGCACGTGCATACACACACACACGAACACACACACACTTATCGCCTCTAATATAAAACTGTGATTTCTATTAACAAAATGGATGCCCAAAGGTGTAAGCAGTAAAGGTGGAAACAGAGGTAAAGGTTAAGAATAATGTTGGCTAAATAGTCTAAATTATTTTCAAAAAGGACTTTCAAAAACAAACAAATTAACAAAAAAAAAATTTATCCAAAGGAATCCAAATTAAACTGAATTGATTCCAACACTGGATTTGTCGTAAGCAAACAGGATACCGGTTCTGTTAAACCAAATACAGTTTACCCATAGATACCATAAAAAAGCCAATCTAACCAATTGCTTAATCACTGTTATTTTATGAGTTGTGGGCTTAAAAATAGCATTGAAGTTGATTCAATTTAAAATATCAAGGCAACCAGTTGCAATATGATTTCTAGTTTACTCAACACTAGGTTTCAGTTTGCTCAAGATTGTTTCGTGCGTGAGGTGCACTTTTGAAAAAGAGTAAAATGACAAATTCATGTTTGTTCAAGACCACGCACATCATGATCATATTTCCCAACATGCTCTATTGTAACCCATTCATAGACGCTAACTGCTTTAGCACCTACTGACAATAGTATCTTCAGGTCGGAAGAGTTTTGAGATCCCTGACACTCATTCTGAACATTCTTTATTTTTTTTTCAATTGCTAACATGCATTGGTCAAAACTGAAGTTACACTGTCAAAACTCTTCACACAGTCAGCGAAACAGAAGTATATGTGGACCAAACTGTGAATCATTTTTCATTGCTTTCAATGACCACATTCTCTGAAATCCATGAACTCTTTTCTCATTCATACTCCACCACATGCAAAACTTTATATTTGCAGCACATGTTTTCAAATGTTGACACACTGTTTCCAAAACTGTTAAAAACACATTCAAAACAGAATGATGGCAAATGTTGTGCATTTCTGCAGTAACCAGATTGAAACATATAGAAAATCTCAGCAGAAAATGTAATTATTCCAAACACAGCTGATTGCAATTTCAGCTGAAAGCCTACCCAAGTGTCCTGTTTTTAGTCTCGTTACCAAACAGACATAAGAGGAAGGCTTCGGAATGATTTAGTTTGGAAACATAGATCAAGGAAGACAGGTTGGTGGGGAAAGAAGAGTGACAGGGAGCGAGAGGGAGAATGCGTGGAGGACAAAGGAGAGGAAGACCAAGAGCGGTGGTCTCTGATGAGATAAGGGCCACAGTTATTAACCATGTTGTAAACCATGTTCTGATTTGAGAGAGGCTGGTTTAAGGGTGCAACCAAATCTACAGCGTTCAATAGTTGCATCAATAGTACAGATTTCCAACAGGTGAGATGTGCATCCTTCAATGATAATTGAACTACTTATTGTAGTACAATACAGTATGTTCACATTTTTACATGTACTGACATTTTGAAATATATTGATTGTTTGTTTTTCAGTAGGATCCAAAGGTTGCCTCCCACAGGAGGGAGAGGCAGAATAGTATCAGATGCGAAGGAAATTGCCATTGTTGACGTGGTAATTGACAACAATACAATAAAACTGAGGGAAATTCAGGACAGAGTGCTGACAGACAATATCACTTTTGGGAATGTGAATACAGTCAGCACAACGATAATTGTCAGAGTCCTAGAGAAACTAAGGATGAAGCAGTTATTGTTACGGTGAGTGAATGAGGACCCAAAAGCGAACTAACTTAAACAGAGCTTCTTTAATAACCAAACATAGGTAGGCTCAGATAGACCGGCAGATTCCGACAGGACAGGACAAGGTTACAGCAAACATGACGATAGTCTGGCTCAGGCATGAAACACAACAAACAAGAATCCGACAAGGACAGGAACAAAAACAGAGAGAGATATAGGGGACTAATCAGAGGGAAAAGGGGAACAGGTGGGAGAAGGGGTGACGAGGTAGTCAAGAGGAGACAAGGAACAGCTGGGGGAAAGCGGGGGAGAAAAGGTAACCTAATACGACCAGCAGAGGGAGACAGGGTGAAAGGAAAGGACAGAAAGACACAACATGACAATACATGACAGTACCCCCCCACTCACCGAGCGCCTCCTGGCGCACTCGAGGAGGAAACCTGGCGGCAACGGAGGAAATCCTCGATCAGCGCACGGTCCAGCACGTCCCGAGAGGGAACCCAACTCCTCTCCTCAGGACCGTACCCCTCCCAATCAACGAGGTACTGGTGACCACGGCCCCGAGGACGCATGTCCAAAATCCTGCGGACCCTGTAGATGGGTGCGCCCTCGACAAGGATGGGGGGGGGGAAGACGAGCGGGGGCACGAAGAACGGGCTTAATACAGGAGACATGGAAGACCGGGTGGACGCGACGAAGGTATCGCGGAAGAAGAAGTCGAACTGCGACAGGATTAATGACCCGAGAAATACGGAACGGACCAATGAACCGCGGGGTCAACTTGCGAGAAGCCGTCTTAAGGGGAAGGTTCTGATTGGAGAGCCAAACTCTCTGACCGCGACAATATCTAGGACTCTTAGTTCTACGCTTATTAGCAGCCCTCACAGTCTGCGTCCTATAACGGCAAAGTGCAGACCTGACCCTCTTCCAGGTGCGCTCGCAACGTTGGACAAAAGCCTGAGCGGAGGGGACGCTGGACTCGGCGAACTGAGATGAGAACAGCGGAGGCTGGTACCCGAGGCTACTCTGAAAAGGAGATAGCCCGGTCGCAGACGAAGGAAGCGAGTTGTGGGCGTATTCTGCCCAGGGGAGCTGTTCTGACCAAGACGCAGGGTTGCGAAAAGAAAGACTGCGTAAGATGCGACCAATAGTCTGATTGGCCCGTTCTGCTTGACCGTTAGACTGGGGGTGAAAGCCGGAAGAGAGACTGACGGAAGCCCCAATCAAACGGCAAAACTCCCTCCAAAATTGAGACGTGAATTGCGGACCTCTGTCCGAAACGACGTCTGACGGAAGGCCATGAATTCTGAAAACATTCTCGATGATGATTTGTGCCGTCTCTTTAGCAGAAGGAAGCTTAGCAAGGGGAATGAAATGAGCCGCCTTAGAGAACCTATCGACAACCGTAAGAATAACAGTCTTCCCCGCTGACGAAGGCAGTCCAGTGACAAAATCTAAGGCGATGTGAGACCACGGTCGAGAGGGAATGGGAAGCGGCCTGAGACGGCCGGCAGGAGGGGAGTTACCGGACTTAGTCTGCGCGCAGACCGAACAAGCAGCCACGAAACGACGCGTGTCATGCTCCCGGGTGGGCCACCAAAAACGCTGGCGAATGGAAGCAAGCGTACCCCGAACGCCAGGGTGGCCGGCTAACTTGGCAGAGTGAGCCCACTGAAGAACGGCCAGACGAGTAGGAACGGGAACGAAAAGAAGGTTCCTAGGACAAGCGCGCGGCGACGGAGTGTGAGTGAGCGCTTGCTTTACCTGCCTCTCAATTCCCCAGACAGTCAACCCGACAACACGCCCCTCAGGGAGAATCCCCTCGGGGTCAGTGGAGGCTACTGAAGAACTGAAGAGACGAGATAAAGCATCAGGCTTGGTGTTCTTAGAGCCCGGACGATAAGAAATCACGAACTCGAAACGAGCGAAAAACAGCGCCCAACGCGCCTGACGCGCATTAAGTCGTTTGGCAGAACGGATGTACTCAAGGTTCCTATGGTCAGTCCAAACGACAAAAGGAACGGTCGCCCCCTCCAACCACTGTCGCCATTCGCCTAGGGCTAACCGGATGGCGAGCAGTTCGCGGTTTCCCACATCATAGTTACGTTCCGACGGCGACAGGCGATGAGAAAAATACGCGCATGGGTGGACCTTGTCGTCAGAGAGGGAGCGCTGAGAAAGAATGGCTCCCACGCCCACCTCTGACGCGTCAACCTCGACAACGAACTGTCTAGAGACGTCAGGTGTAACAAGGATAGGAGCGGATGTAAAACGATTCTTGAGGAGATCAAAAGCTCCCTGGGCGGAAACGGACCACTTAAAGCACGTCTTGACAGAAGTTAGGGCTGTGAGAGGAGCTGCCACCTGACCGAAATTACGGATGAAACGACGATAGAAGTTCGCGAAGCCGAGAAAGCGCTGCAGCTCGACGCGTGACTTAGGGGCGGGCCAATCAATGACAGCTTGGACCTTAGCGGGATCCATCTTAATGCCTTCAGCGGAAATAACAGAACCGAGAAATGTGACGGAGGAGGCATGAAAAGTGCACTTCTCAGCCTTCACAAAAAGACAATTCTCTAAAAGGCGCTGGAGGACACGTCGAACGTGCTGAAGATGAATCTGGAGTGACGGTGAAAAAATCAGGATATCGTCAAGGTAAACGAAAACAAAGATGTTCAGCATGTCTCTCAGGACATCATTGACTAATGCCTGAAAGACAGCTGGAGCGTTAGCGAGGCCGAAAGGAAGAACCCCCGTATTCAAAGTGCCCTAACGGAGTGTTAAACGCCGTCTTCCACTCGTCCCCCTCCCTGATGCGCACGAGATGGTAAGCGTTACGAAGGTCCAACTTAGTGAAAAACCTGGCTCCCTGCAGGATCTCGAAGGCTGAAGACATAAGAGGAAGCGGATAACGATTCTTAACTGTTATGTCATTCAGCCCTCGATAATCTATGCAGGGGCGCAGAGACCCGTCCTTCTTCTTGACAAAAAAAACCCCCGCTCCGGCGGGAGAGGAGGAGGGGACTATGGTACCGGCGTCAAGAGCTACAGACAAATAATCCTCGAGAGCCTTATGTTCGGGAGCCGACAGAGAGTATAGCCTACCCCGGGGGGGAGTGGTTCCCGGAAGGAGATCAATACTACAATCATACGACCGGTGTGGAGGAAGAGAGGTGGCCCTGGACCGACTGAACACCGTGCGCAGATCGTGATATTCCTCCGGCACCCCTGTCAAATCACCAGGCTCCTCCTGTGAAGAAGAGACAGAGGAAACAGGAGGGATAGCAGACATTAAACATTTCACATGACAAGAGACGTTCCAGGAGAGGATAGAATTACTAGACCAATTAATGGAAGGATTATGACAAACTAGCCAGGGATGGCCCAAAACAACAGGTGTAAAAGGTGAACGAAAAATCAAAAAAGAAATGGTTTCGCTATGATTACCAGAAACAGTGAGGGTTAAAGGTAGCGTCTCACGCTGAATCCTGGGGAGAGGACTACCATCCAGGGCGAACAAGGCCGTGGACTCCCTTAACTGTCTGAGAGGAATGTCATGTTCCCGAGCCCAGGTCTCGTCCATAAAACAGCCCTCCGCCCCAGAGTCTATTAAGGCACTGCAGGAAGCTGACGAACCGGTCCAGCGTAGATGGACCGACAAGGTAGTGCAGGATCTTGAAGGAGAGACAGGAGTAGTAGCGCTCACCAGTAGCCCTCCGCTTACTGATGAGCTCTGGCTTTTACTGGACATGAAGTGACAAAATGACCAGCAGAACCGCAATAGAGACAGAGGCGGTTGGTGATTCTCCGTTCCCTCTCCTTAGTCGAGATGCGGATACCTCCCAGCTGCATAGGCTCAGCTCCCGAGCCGGCAGAGGAAGATGGTAGTGATGCGGAGAGGGGGGCAACGGAGAACGCGAGCTCCTTTCCACGAGCTCGGTGACGAAGATCAACCCGTCGCTCAATGCGAATAGCGAGTTCAATCAGGGAATCCACGCTGGAAGGGACCTCCCGGGAGAGAATCTCATCCTTTACCTCTGCGCGGAGACCGTCCAGAAAACGAGCGAGCAAAGCCGGCTCGTTCCAGCCACTGGAGGCAGCAAGAGTGCGAAACTCAATAGAGTAGTCTGTTATTGATTACTGATTACCTTGACATAGGGAAGACAGGGCCCTGGAAGCCTCCTCCCCAAAAACAGATCGATCAAAAACCCGTATCATCTCCTCCTTAAAGTCCTGATACTGGTTAGTACACTCAGCCCTTGCCTCCCAGATTGCCGTGCCCCACTCACGAGCCCGTCCAATAAGGAGAGATATGACGTAGGCGACACGAGCAGTGCTCCTGGAGTAAGTGTTGGGCTGGAGAGAAAACACAATATCACACTGGGTGAGGAACGAGCGGCATTCAGTGGGCTCCCCAGAGTAACACGGCGGGTTATTGATTCTGGGCTCCGGAGATTCGAAAGCCCTGGAAGTGGCCGGTGGATCGAGGCGGAGATGGTGAACCTGTTCTGTGAGGTTGGAGACTTGGGTGGCCAGGGTCTCAACGGCATGTCGAGCAGCAGACAATTCCTGCTCGTGTCTGCCTAGCATCGCTCCCTGGATCTCGACGGCTGAGTGGAGAGGATCCGAAGTCGCTGGGTCCATTCTTGGTCGGATTCTTCTGTTACGGTGAGTGAATGAGGACCCAAAAGCGAACTAACTTAAACAGAGCTTCTTTAATAACCAAACATAGGTAGGCTCAGATAGACCGGCAGATTCCGACAGGACAGGACAAGGTTACAGCAAACATGACGATAGTCTGGCTCAGGCATGAAACACAACAAACAAGAATCCGACAAGGACAGGAACAAAAACAGAGAGAGATATAGGGGACTAATCAGAGGGAAAAGGGGAACAGGTGGGAGAAGGGGTGACGAGGTAGTCAAGAGGAGACAAGGAACAGCTGGGGGAAAGCGGGGGAGAAAAGGTAACCTAATACGACCAGCAGAGGGAGACAGGGTGAAAGGAAAGGACAGAAAGACACAACATGACAATACATGACAGTTATACACTGTACCCTTTGAGAGAAACGGTGAACGTGTGAAAGAACTCTGGTGTCAATATGTCCAGGTAAGATGTCTGTTCAATAACCAAACACGGTACAAACACAGCTATGGATAATGTAAAGTACTGTAAAACTGTGGATTTGCTGTATTTCAGAGAGTAATGGAGATGGAATCCAGGCAAACTGCACATACATTCATCTTTGTGGATGAAGCTGGATTCAACTTGGCAAAAACACGCCGCAGGGGAAGAAATGTGATTGGACAGAGAGCAACCGTGGCTGTCCCAGGTCAGAGAGGAGCTAACATCACAATGTGTGCAGCACTGTCCAATGATGGTTTGCTGTTACACAAACCACTCATTGGCCCCTACAATACAGAGAGGCTCGTTTCTTTTCTGGATGAGCTGCATAATCAACTTGTGCCAGCGGAGGAGAGAGGAGCAAGAAACTGCCCTACCTTCGTTGTTGTGTGGGATAATGTGGCATTCCACCACTTTGCTGCACACCCCAGGATGTCAGTACTATTCCTGCCTCCATACTTCCCCTTCCTAAACCCCATAGAGGAGTTTTTCTCTGCGTGGAGGTGGAAGGTGACCATCATCCCCATGACCAGATGTCCTTAACTGGATGCGGGGTGTAGATACACTTCTCCTGAAGACGGCCAGGGTGTAGATACACTTCTCCTGAAGAATGCCAGGGTGTAGATACACTTCTCCTGAAGACTGCCAGGGTGTAGATACACTTCTCCTGAAGACTGCCAGGGTGTAGATACACTTCTCCTGAAGACTGCCAGGGTGTAGATACATTTCTCCTGAAGGCTGCCAGGGTGTAGATACACTTCTTCTGAAGACTGCCAGGGTGTAGATACACTTCTCATGAAGAATGCCAGGGTGTAGATACACTTCTCATGAAGACTGCCAGGGTGTTGATACACTTCTCATGAAGACTGCCAGGGTGTAGATACACTTCTCATGAAGACTGCCAGGGTGTAGATACACTTCTCCTGAAGACGGCCAGGGTGTAGATACACTTCTCCTGAAGACTGCCAGGGTGTAGATACACTTCTCATGAAGACTGCCAGGGTGTAGATACACTTCTCATGAAGACTGCCAGGGTGTAGATACACTTCTCCTGAAGACCGCCAGGGTGTAGATACACTTCTCATGAAGACTGCCAGGGTGTAGATACACTCCTCCTGAAGACTGCCAGGGTGTAGATACACTTCTCCTGAAGACTGCCAGGGTGTAGATACACTTCTCCTGAAGACTGCCAGGGTGTAGATACACTTCTCCTGAAGACTGCCAGGGTGTAGATACACTTCTCCTGAAGATACTTTCCAAGATGCATCGCCATGATGCATCTTGGAAAGTGATGTTGATGAGAACTTTTGGCCAAATGCAGGAAAGAGGGAGAACTAGAATCCCCACAGTACAGTATGAGTGATTATACAATACATGTTGATGTTTTTTTTAATTATTATTATTGCAGGACTGGAATTTCATGAATTTGTTTTTTGTTTAAACTTTTTACTTTTCACAAGTAAACCACTATTTGCAAAGATATCGAAAAAACAAATTGCTGCATTTTTTATTCATTCTTGCTACATATACTTTAGTACAGTCAATAAAGTGAAAAGGTGTTATTCTTATTCTATAATGAAATAGTGATTTATGTGAAATCATTCAAACTTCAAAGAGAAAGTTCATCATTTATGTAAGGCTCCCTGTTAGGTCAGTGTGTTTTGAGTGACAATGTCTGCTTCCTGAGTGAGAATTATTGCCAGTGTTATGTTCGAACAAGCTAATTTTGAGACATGAAGTGTTTTGGTGGTTTTGGAGTTTTGAAGGTGAGATTAACTGTTTGGCCAAGATGCATGTTGGTAGCCAAAAAGTTCAGAGGTCAAGTAATATTGTATTTCCCTTCACCAATTCAAAATAATAGAGACAGAGAAGGAACTGGAAATGCTGCTTTCTAAACACTCAAATCGATTGTTTCAGCCGATTACTGTGTCTCTAGCGATCCTATCTGTCAGCATGGGATGATGATAATTCACTCACTAGTATAAAACACACAGACACAGCCTCTACCAGCCCAGCAATCAGTGTGTCATAGATGGGGAGTAAAAATGGCAATCAAACCCTTAATTATCCCAGTACACAGTAAGCCACACCCCACCCACGACAACCTTCATCTCTGTCCGTTCTATCCCCTCCCTACCTGGGGTAACCAAGGAGCCAGCAAAGCACCCATTTTTCTTTTGAACTTGAATCCCCCATATCGCCACCTACCACCTCTATACATACTGCCATTCACAGCCCAGAAGTCTATGGACAAGACAGAAAAACAGAAAGGAACTACAAACTCTGTAAACTTGGTAGATATGGGCACTCTGGCCAAGCTGGGCAGAAGGATTCTACTTGGGCACATTGGGCAGCGCGGGCATAGGGGGCGACCTGACCCAGTTTTCAAACGCTGAGCTGCTGAGTCAGAGAGAGCAATGCATGATGGGAGAGGGTGTAAGAGGAGGAGTCACACACAAACACACACACACTGACGCACACACACTGAGGCAGGAAAAGGAAGTGTTACGCTCAAAAGCACTGCATCTGCTCACTGCTAAATATAGCCAGAGGAACCCAGGCTTACTGCTCCCATTGCTCTGTGTCACTGGCTGTGTAGGGCAGGGAGGAGGGGGAGGAACTGAGGGAGAGAGGAAGAGAGGGACAGAAAGAACAGAAGCGCGAGGGTGGAAAGAGAAGGGGAAAGAGTGAATGAGAGAGCTGGTGGGGAAAGACAAGGGGTGAAGAGAGGGTGGAAAGGAAGGGTGAAAGAGATTGAGTGAGTGGAGAGAGAAAGGCACATAATATGACATTTGAAATTACTTTATTCTTTTGGAACTTTTGTGAGTGTAATGTTTATTGTAAAAAAAAGAATCACTTTTGTTGATCTATTTCACTTGCTTTGGCAATGTAAACATATGTTTCCCATGCCAATAAAGCCCTTACACTGGAGAGGGAGAGAGATCTTTTCTGGTACGCTGATGTGGGCACTGTCCCAAATAAAAAGATAGATCCCACTTATAACTTCCTGTCCGCCTGGACCAGAATGCACCGACCAACCTAGCAGACTAAACAGGGAAGGCTATTCCTGTCAAATACAAGAATACCATACCCAATATACTCCAGATGGGAATGTACTGGTGCCTAGGCAGCAGCATACTATAGTAGTGCTATTGGAGATCATCTACATCAACCGCTCCTTGTCTTTCACTGTGTTTAGCCTAATGTACTCTAGCATCCTGGTTCATATCTGCATGTGTTTAGCCTAATGTACTCTAGCATCCTGGTCATATCTGCATGTGTTTAGCCTAATGTACTCTAGCATCCTGGTTCATATCTGCATGTGTTTAGCCTACTGTACTTTAGTATCCTGGTTCGTATCTGCATCTGCTTTATACAACTCCTTTGTCATTTGTGGTTCGGCAATGGCAACTAAGATGACGGAGGAGTTGGCTAAAGCACAAACGGATCATTAACCAGGCTATACTGTAACCAGGGCTGGGAAAGCTAACTCACTGTTCCCTCAGCCATCAGCTCTAACCCACTGCCTCTGTTAAATGTCACGCCTGCCTTGCTGTAGCATACAATAGGACCCACTGTCATTAGTCCTTCCTCTTCTACAGGAGCCAGTGACCTGGGGCGATAAGACTGAGACGCCCTACCCCCCACACAGAGCACTACATTTGACCACAGATGAATAGCGTGCTGTTGACCGGTGACTCGATGATTAACTTCCGGCACCAACAGAGATGGCCGCCTCGCTTCGCGTTCCTAGGAAACTATGCAGTATTGGGTATTTTAAAAAGGCTAATCTGAAAACAAGACTCCTAAATTCTATCAGCATATCGATTGTGCTACCAGGGCTGGTAAAACCCTGGATCATTGTTATTCTAACTTCTGCGACGCATATAAGGCCCTCCCCCGCCCTCCTTTTGGAAAAGCTGACCACGATTTCAATTTTGTTGCTCCCTGCCAATAGACAGAGACTAAAACAGGAAGCTCCTGTGCTCAGGTCTGTTCAATGCTGGTCCGACCAATCTGATTCCACGCTTCAAGATTGCTTCGATCACGTGGACTGGGATATGTTCCACATTGTGTCAAACAACAACATTGACGAATACGCTGATTCGGTGAGCGAGATTATTAGCAAGTGCACCGGTGATGTCGTACCCACAGCAACTATTACAACCTACCCAAACCAGAAACCGTGGATTGATGGCAGCATTCGCGCAAATCTGAAAGCACGAACCACTGCTTTTAATCAGGGCAAGGTGACTGGAAACATGACCGAATACAAACAGTGTAGCTATTCCCTCCGCAAGGGAATCAAACAAGCTAAGCGTCAGTATAGAGACAAAGTAGAGTTGCAATTCAACGGCTCAGACACAAGAGGTATGTGGCAGGGTCTACAGTCAATCACGGATTACAAAAAGAAAACCAGCCCCGTCGCGGACCAGGATGTCTTGCTCCCAGACAGACTGAGCAACTTCTTTGCTCGCTTTGAGGACAATACAGTGCCACTGACACGGCCCGCTACCAAAACCTGCAGACTCTCCTTCTGCAACAACATCTGTAACAACATCTCCACCCCGCTGATCCTCAACACTGGGGCCCCACAAGGGTGCGTTCTGAGCCCTCTCCTGTACTCCCAACTCAATCATCAAGTTAGCAGACGACACTACAGTGGTAGGCTTGATTACCAACAACGATGAGATGGCCTACAGGGAGGAGGTGAGTGCCCTCGGAGTGTGGTGTCAGGAAAATAACCTCACACTCAACGTCAACAGAACAAAGGAGATGATCGTGGACTTCAGGAAACAGCAGAGGAAGCAGCCACCTATCCACATTGACGGGACAGCAGTGGAGAGGGCAGTAAGTTTTAAGTTCCTCCACGGACAAACTGAATTGGTTCACCCACACAGACAGCATGGTGAAGAAGGCGCAGCAGCGCCTCTTCAACCTCAGGAGGCTGAAGAAATCCGTCTTGTCATCAAATGCACTCACAAACTGTACTCTATACCATCTACTGCATCTTGCCATATTTATGTAATACATGTATGTTTACATACCCTACAAATGCACTCACAAACTGTACTCTATACCATCTACTGCATCTTGCCATATTTTTGTAATACATGTATCACTAGTCACTTTAAACAATGCCACTTTTATATGTTTACATATGTATATGTGATAGTTGTAACACTCACCCCCCCATATGTAACACTCACGGTACTAATGTAACAGTTTCACTTTAGTCCTTCCCCTTGCCCCTACCAGGGCTCGAACCAGGGACCCTCTGCACACATCAACAACTGACACCCATGAAGCATCGTTAACCATCGCGCCACAAAAGCCACAGCCCTTGCAGAGCAAGGGGAACCACTACTTCAACGTCTCAGAGCGAGTGACGTCACCGATCGAAACGCTATTAGCGCGCACCACCGCTAACTAGCTTGCCATTTCACATCGGTTACATATATACTGTACTCGATACCATCTACTGCATCTTGCCTATGCTGTTCTGTACCATCACTCATTCATATATCTTTATGTACCTATTCTTCATCCCTTTACACTTGTGTGTATAAGGTAGTTGTTGTGAAATTGTTAGGTTAGATTACTCGTTGGTTATTACTGCATTGTCGGAACTAGAAGCACAAGCATTTCGCTACACTCGCATTAACATCTGCTAACCATGTGTATGTGACAAATAAAATTTGATTTGATTCCTTGTCTCTTATGTGTCGCTTGCCAAGAAAAAGCTTCAGTGTGTCCTATCTGCCTTGTGTGAGCTTATTTGAAATGTAACCATGGAAATGAACCTTATAGAGATGTTGATTAATGTGAAGGTCCCTGCCACATGAATTTAATTATGTAAAGTAAATTGATCAGTAGTGCCCTGGCTATGTGCGGAATATAGGGTCTAACCCAGCCTGAGAGAAGATGACCAGCCAACCCTACAATGGAACCACAGGAGGTTGGTGGCACCTTAACTTGGGAGGATGGGCTCATGGTCATGGCTGGAGCAGAATGAGTGGCATTGCATTAAATAAATAAAAATACATCCATTTTTTGATTAAGAGTGTGAATGGTTTTTGAATGAGGTGGAGAAATCCAATGAAACGGCAATGGTCCTTTTATTTAAAAAACCTTCATGCAACCATGAATTATTGAAGTTGTTCAAACCTGTACCAAGAGACTACCACTGAAAGAGCTGAGGTACATACAGTACTGGCCTAATTTACAGACTTTTACATGTGTTAAACTCCAGATTAATGAAAGTATATGGAGCACCAACCCGTACCAGAATAGCAGTTTGAACTGAAGCTCTATCTCTGTGTGTGAGATATAAGCAGCTGACAACAGGCCCCCTAGGGGAACCACGTAATGAATCTGTCACATGAATTTCCTCACTTAGCAAAAGTCAGTTGTTGCAAAGGAGCTGCTATTTAAGAAATGCCAGCGAGGCACATTTTATGAGGGAGTAAACTATTGAACTAACGAGACAGTAGTTAGGAACTGTGTTCAACTATGCCACAACCTTCTGGGATTCGGGAAATAGTTATGGACAACACATTATTAAAAAGTGTGCAACTTCGTAGTGTCATGAGTACCAAAATGCATCCCAATGACTTCAACTAATGTCTGTAAACATTGACTGATACAGAGGTCAAGGAGCTTTTTTTAGCTTTCCAAAAAGTCCCTAAAATAGAGATTCATGGGTTCATGAAAAGGGCCAGGCGATGGAATTTTCTTATATCCTCAGTGTCTGGCAGACTAACTGAATGAAGAAGTGGAACACTGGGATGATAAACAATGGCTGACACTCTCATCCTTCACGCCAGTCAACCTCCAGCCAGCCCCGCTGTTTGAAAGCTAAAGGCCTTGGAGCTTGGCAGCATAATAACCATGAACATATCAACCCTCAGACAGCAGACTGACACACAGACAGCCTCTGATCTAGGATCAGATTATTGTCTGCACAGGGAAGGTCTTGGATCTCTGCTCCTTGCCTTGTCACAATGGCTTCATTCTGCAGTGGCATTATGCTAGAGATCAAACCCAGCCCGCCTTAAAACCCCATTATATCAGTTCACACAAGATTCTACACAGAGAGAGAGAGAAAGAGAGAGGGAGAGGGAGGATAGAGAAAGAGAGAGAGAGAGAGAGAGAGAGAGAGAGAGAGAGAGAGAGGGAGAGGGAGAGAAAGAGATAGGGAGAGGGAGGATAGAGAAAGAAAGAGAGAGAGAGAGAGAGAGAGAGAGAGAGAGAGAGAGAGAGAGAGAGAGAGAGAGAGAGAGAGAGAGAGAAGGAAGGAGATAGAATGGGAGAGAGTATTTAGTTATGATGAAGACTCTTCAGCTCAAGCCTCATTGTCCTAACACATCTAAAATGCAAATCAAGTGCAAAATACAAAGCGGCTTTCATCAAATAGATCACAGTGGTCTCAATCAAGGGCTATACAGTTAAGGTGGTTCGATTTGGTTTTTAAAAACAAAGTTCTCTCAAAATAGTTTTACAGTGAACTACATAATTGATGAAAATTGTTTGAAATGTGAGAACAAAAGTATGCCACCAATATCATCAACATCAAGTTGAACAGTGAAGGCAAGTCAGGAGTAAGTTAGTGAGAGAACTTATTCGTTCTGTAGCTAACGTAGCGGTTAGAGTGTTGGGCCTGTAACTGAAAGGTTGCTGGATCGAATACCTGAGCCGACAAGGTGAGCAAAGGACTTAAGCTTAATTTGCTCCAGGGTCGCCGTACTACAATGGCTGACCCTGTAAAACAATACATTTCACTGCACCTATAAGTGTAAGTGACAAATTAAAAATAATTTGGCCCGCCATTTTTCTGTAGTCCACAATCAGCTCCTTTGGCCCGCCTTTTCCTGTAGTCCACAATCAGCTCCTTTGGCCCGCCTTTTCCTGTAGTCCACAATCAGCTCCTTTGTCCCGCCTTTTCCTGTAGTCCACAATCAGCTCCTTTGTCCCGCCTTTTCCTGTAGTCCACAATCAGCTCCTTTGGCCCGCCTTTTCCTGTAGCCCACAATCAGTTCCTTTGTCCCGCCTTTTCCTGTAGTCCACAATCAGCTCCTTTGTCCCGCCTTTTCCTGTAGTCCACAATCAGCTCCTTTGTCCCGCCTTTTCCTGTAGTCCACAATCAGCTCCTTTGTCATGCTCACTTTGAGGGTGAGGTTGTTGTCCTGCTACCACACTGCCAGGTCTCTGACCTCCTCCCTATAGTCTCATCGTTGTGTTGTCAGCAAACCTAATGAAAGTGTTGGAGTAGTGTTTGACAAGCAGTTGTGAGTGAACAGGGAGCACAGGAGGGGACTAAGCACGCACCCCTGCAGGACCCCAGTGTTGAGGATCAGCGTGGCAGACGTGTTGTTGCCTACCCTTACTACCTGACGGGGCAGCCCGTCAGGAAGTTCAGGATCCAGTTGCAGAGGGAGGTGTTTAGTCCCAGAGTCCTTAGCTTAGTGATGAGCTTTATGGACACTATGGTGTTGAATTCTGAGCTGTAGTCAATGAATAGCATTCTCACATAGGTGTTCCTCTTGTCCAGGTGGGAAAGGGCAGTGTGGAGTGCGATTGAGATTGTGTCATCTGTGGATCTGTTGGGGAAGTATGCGCATTGGAGTGGATCTAGGGTATCCGGGATGATGGTGTTGATGTGAGCCATGACCAGCCTTTCAAAGCACTTCATGGCTACCGTTGTGGGTGCTTATGTGCTGTATGTGGTGGTAAATACTGTCAATGGGTCCTGACTAAAGATATGGTATTCATTGGAATTATGACCATTGCCATACACTTTAATACAAATATAAACAATTGAGCGTTACAACCTCACAAATCTCACTGCACTCCAAGTTGAGATGCTTTGGTTGCTTTACACGCTTCAGCTTTGGTGAAGATGGGATGTTGATGGCATCTGACGCCATAGCGGCCAAATGTTAATTGTGTCATTAAAAATAAATGTATCCGCTAACATAAACCTTGTAAAGTGCTAGCGATGATCAGCGTAGTGCTTGGTGGACTGACGAGAGCTGGGCATAATAATTACGTTAAGCGCAAGAGGTCTTCATTAAAGCGATGACATGGCCCATATCAGCCTCCAATGGACTGCTCCAGATGAGAATTGAGTCTAACATCTCACTGTGTAATGTTAGACTACTGTGGTTATGCACTGTGCAACCTACATGTTCTGCAGCCTACACTTTCAAGTCATGGCATTTCTCCTAAAATGACCTTGCTCTATAACAGGGGTATACAACCTAGATTCTTGAGTTCCATGGTCATTGTTTATCCATCAATGTTACTGATTGGCTGGGGAGTGCGCTATTTTGTCAGCTAGAAATCAGTCTTAAAGGGCAATGAACTGGAGTGAGGGATGAGATGAGAGATGGATAGCATATAGATTAAAGAGTGGGAGGGTGTGGAGAGGTGAGGTAAAGGGCAAAAGTGTGATGATGTAAAAGGTAGAGAGGGAAAAGGTGAAGAGTTGAAGGAAATAGAAAGATGAGGGGGAGGACATATATTTGGTTACATGTCCGTGGGAAGTAGGGGTGCTGAAGGTGCGGCAGCACCCGCTGAAAAATAAATCACAAACGTAGTGCATTGGGCCTTTAGAGCTGTCTGTAGCGCGGGTAAAAAAGTATAATTCTGCGCCACCACCCCCACCTAAGGTGAGATCAGAGAAGGGTAGATGGACTGTATCTCTCTCCATCCATTGTACAGCAGCACTGAGCTCTATCATCTCCAGTCTCTCTTCAGTGTTAATTAGTGGCGGCCGCCCTGAGTACTTTAATAGGGCCTTGATGCATCGTCTGTGATGTGATATAATATCTAGACGCTTTGTCCTCTGAGCTCTGTCTTAATGAGCTTCCATTGTAATCCACACTACTGGACATCAGGACATTGGGTTACTAAGGACCGGACAAGCCCATTAGAAAGATTTATAAAAGCAACCAAAGGCACTTCATAATAACATTATGAGCAGTGTCTTGTAGCGAGTGATAGTGTGTGTTCTGTGTTCTCATCTGGACAAATAAATACGCGGAAGCTTTATAAGAGAATATCTGCAGTAGACTGATAATGACCATAGATGGATTAAGAGCTCCAATGAGTGCAGTAAAAAGACAGAAACATGACTATGAACAATGCTATGAAAACAAGACCATCCCTAGAGAAATACTAAAATATCACAGCCTTCAACAGCAGTACACTTACATATTCCCCTCCCTAGACTGATGTAAGACAATGCTGTTCCCCTGTTTTCTGACTTTGTGGTGTCTGTGTTTTGTGGTCTGTGTGTGTGTGTGTGTGTGTGTGTGTGTGTGTGTTTGTGTGTGTGTGTGTGTGTGTGTGTGTGTGTGTGTGTGTGTGTGCGTGCGTGCGTGTGTGCGTGTGTGGTGTGTGTGTGTATGTGTGTGTTTGTGATGTCACCATTGTCTTCTAAGCACTCACCAGTGAGCTCTAGGCTAGGGCCCAGTTTGGATTCTTCCTTCCTCCAAGTAATCACTCATCAGAAGGATTTGATTGGTCATGGCAAGTGGTTGGAAACATTCTCTTTCCTTATCCAATCACAAACAGATCAGTGATTACCTCAAGGAAACAAGGAAGGAAGGATGCACGTTAAAAGTATCCGGACAGGGACTGTGTGAGTTGAGATTGCTCATCCTGACCTCTCTGGAGTGGTGTAGAAAGCAGAGCATGAGACCAGCATGCTGATTACCTCTGTGGCCCCCTGGAGGTAATCAGGCTAGGATCAGATTCAGGACAGATAAAGAGTTAATAAAACGTAGCACTCCACACAACCACAGAGCGACACACACACACACACACACACACACACACACACACACACACACACACACACACACACACACACACACACACACACACACACACACACACACACACACACACACACACACACACACACACACACACACACAGCTTCCCACTCTCCTCTCTCTCTGGACAGGTGCTATAAACATGAGGTGTATTTTACTGCAGAGGCCCACTTGAGAGAGCTGTGTGAGGTTGCTTGTACCGTAGGGACTTGCCAAAGAGAGGGAAAGCTATTCAAATGTGCCCCACACTCACTCAGTCACACACACTCACACACACGGCTTTGTTATAAATTTAGTATTTCCTTAGTAATCTGACTTAAAATGCTAGAAAATAACTGACACCTCATTACCACCCACTCCCCAAAGAGAGAATGACCACACAATCATGACCCAATCCAAACCAATTTGCACCCAACTCATTTTCACAGTGTACATAATTATCTGTGAGTAAGCAAATAGACTCTAATCTGAAGTATTAATTGTGTTAAACAGGTGTCCGTTACAGATAAGCCCACTGAATACGTGAAGAGCCAGTTCATATTGGATCTGTTGAAGAAGTCTGACATTTTCGAAAATTGACCAGGTAATACTCTTCCAAAACATCTTTCCTTCCCAATCCAAAGGGGATTGTTATTTTAGAAAGCCCATTCCTCATTCTTTCCTGTGTATTTGGTAAATGAAGTGGGGGCCGGGTCATTGAGATACCAGCTGTACTGGGAACAGTGAGGGCCAGGTATGAATCTCTAAATTATATTACCACCTGCTTCCTCTGCTTCCTCTGTGGCCCTGGGAGCTAATGGAGTTTAGCCCTTCCGAGGGAAGGCTCTGATTGGTGGAGAGAGATGCTGTCTGCAGGAGTTCAGACACTGTGACATGATGTCTGGCGATGATGTCACAAACATCTTGAGATTAGGGGGGTTGCAGCCACACAACTTCTTCAGCACAGCTACACAGCATCCTATTGTATAAAACAACACTATGGTCCATAGACCAAGATATACAATGCATTTGCTCATGGAAATACAATGCAATGGCACGATAAAAGGGTCATTCTTCAATGTCTTCAATGACTGATGAAGGGCGGCCACTTGCGAGAGATAAAGATAACTACTTTGAAGACTAGAGAGCATTCAGGATGAGCTAATGAGCATCACCCAGATATGACACACACACACACACACACACACACACACACACACACACACACACACACACACACACACACACACACACACACACACACAGACACACACACACACACACACACACACACACACTTAGCCTGACAAATTCTTCACCACCCATCCTAAGAGGGTGTGTGTGTTGTAAAGGATGGGGTGGGTGAACTGTGACCATAAGGGCAGCAAGAGTCAGATCCCGGCTGGAGCCCCACTCTACCCCCAGCTGGAGCCCCCACTCTACACACACACACACAGCGGGTGGTGGAGGAACACACACACACAGCGGCTGGTGGAGGAACACACACAGCAGGTGGTGGAGGAACACACACAGCAGGTGGTGGAGGAACACACACACAGCAGGTGGTGGAGGAACACACACACAGCGGGTGGTGGAGGAACACACACACAGTGGGTGGTGGTGGAACACAAATAGCGGGTGGTAGAGGAACACACACAGCGGGTGGTGGAGGAACACACACACAGTGGGTGGTGGTGGAACACACTCAGCAGGTGGTGGAGGAACACACACAGCGGGTGGTGGAGGAACACACACACAGTGGGTGGTGGTGGAACACAAATAGCGGGTGGTAGAGGAACACACACAGCGGGTGGTGGACTAAACACGCACAGGGACAGTACACTGCAGGCACACGCAAGAGAAAATACCATTGCCAGTCTCTTTTCTTTAAATATTGCCCAATATTATCTGTAATTCAAAAGGAACTCGTACATCTGAGCTATCTTTTTTTGCAGGTGGATGGTAACAGTTGAATAAGATGAGATAAAATAAGAAACCTGCACACTGCTCTTGATAGTATCACTGCTCTTTAATAAGCTTTACATATCGGCCTCAAGGTCTTCGTCAGACATGATTAAAGAGCAGTGATATTACCAAGTGCAGTGTGTCGGTTTCTTATTTTCTCCCAATATTATCTGTAAAATGCGGGGAGGGAAAATACAAACAAAAACTCAGAGTTGTTCACTGGCCTGCATGTCATGAACTCAGAAAGAGGGGAATACACTGCACTAAATTAGCATTCCATACACCTGCATTGTAAAACACGGTGCATTATCTCATCCAGGAACAGAATGAGACAATGCATGAACTAACTCTAGTGTTGCAAGATCTATCTGCATGACAAACTATTATTCATATCTCACGTATCTCCATCACTATAAAGCTTCCTCAGTGCAGTGTTCCCCCTCAGTACACTCTCTCTCTTGTCTTCCTTCCTTCCCTACCCTCCTTCCTCGCTCTCTCCATCTCTGCCACCATATTGGTCTGTCTACTCTAGGTGAGCACAGGACATGGTGTGTGCTGTGATTTAGGCCAGGGGAGCAGTGCTGGGCTGTGCTATACGGTATCTGACTGGGGAGTGTAGATCACAGTGTACCTGTCTCATGGCTGGAGGAATGTGCTGAGTGGAAAGGTCCTCATCTGCTACTGCTCTAATGAAGAGTGCTGCTAGCTCTGTCTGTGGCTCAGTCTCTGTCTCAGACCCAGAGAGAGGGGAGTGAGAGGAAAGGATAAGAGATATAGAGAAAAAGGGAGTAGAGACACTGGGTGGGAAAAAGACACCAAACCCTCACCCACCTTGCCTCACTCCCTCAACAGGGCCAAATTATATCCACCTCTACTTCACCCTTTCCTTTTTCGTCCTTTCCCCTCCATTGTCCCCTACCTTCATCCATCTCTTACCTCCCTCCTCCAGGACACAGAGGGTTGCACAAACAGCCCTGTCCCCCTTCTTTAAACATGATTCAGAAAGCTACATCTGTAGCCAATCAAAAGACAGTTCTAAAAATATACTTCGGTTTCTTTTCATGTTCAAAATAACTCTCTAAAGAGCAACGTTAGAGTTAGATTCGATTACGCAATTTACAGTGGCCCTACTCACTGATTAGAGACCTTAGTTACTTTAAATAACTTAAAATAAGGCTCTAACTTAAGAACGCTGTCTAATCCAATATTCCGAAAGCAGAAACATTGTATTCAAGTCCATACGAAACAAAGCATATCATTCTCAGTTTGATTATATGTCAGCTTCACAGAAGAAAAATACATACTTGACTGGAGAGAGTTACACAATCACCTCAATATACCTCAAAGTGGGTTTTAAAGTAACTGTCCAGCGAAAATCTCACAAGTTCATATTCTGTTAACTCAAACCCAAATCATGTTGTTCACTCATCCTATACTCGTATTTGTGGACAAAGCATACATTGGAGAAAAAAACCCACCACTGTCACACCCTGACCATAGTTTGCTTTGTATGTTTCTATGTTTTGGTTGGTCAGGGTGTGATCTGAGTGGGCATTCTATGTTACATGTCTAGTTTGTCCAGTTCTATGTTCGGCCTGATATGGTTCTCAATCAGAGGCAGGTGTTCGTCATTGTCTCTGATTGGGAACCATATTTAGGTAGCCTGGTTTTCACTGTGTGTTTGTGGGTGATTGTTCCTGTCTATGTGTTTTCACCAGATAGGGCTGTTTAGGTTTTCGTTACGTTCTTTATTTTGTAGTGTTTGTATTGATTCGTGTTTTACGTTTGATTATTAAAACATGGATCGCAATCTACACGCTGCATTTTGGTCCGACTCTCCTTCACATAAAGAAAATCATTACAGAATCACCCACCACAACTGGACCAAGCGGCGTGTCAACAGGCAGGAGCAGCGTAAAGAGGAATGGACATGGGAGGACGTTTTGGATGGCAAGGGCTGTTACACTTGGGAGGAGATACTGGCTGGAAGAGATTGCCTCCCATGGGAACAGGTGGAGGCACTTAGGAGAGCAGAGGCAGCCGGAGAAAGGAGCCGGCGCTATGAGGGAACACGGTTGGCAAGGAAGCCCGAGAAGCAGCCCCAAAAATTTATTGGGGGGGGGGGGCTAACAGGGAGTATGGCTACGTCAGGTAGGAGACCTGCGCAAACTCCCTGTGCTTACCGGGGGGCTAGAGAGACGGGGCAGGCACCGTGTTATGCTGTGGTGCGCACGGTGTCTCCAGTGCGGGTGCATAGCCCGGTGCGGTACATTCCAGCTCCGCGTATCGGCCGGGCTAGAGTGAGCATCGAGCCAAGTGCCATGAAGCCGGCTCTACGCAGCTGGTCCCCAGTGCGTCTCCTTGGGCCGGCTTACATGGCACCAGCCTTGCGCTCGGTGTCTCCGGTTCGCCTGCATAGCCCAGTGCGGGCTATTCCACCTCGCCGCACTGGCAGGGCGACCGTGAGCATTCAACCAGGTAAGGTTGGGCAGGCTCGGTGCTCAAGAGCTCCAGTGCGCCTGCACAGTCCGGTCTTTCCAGTACCACCTCCACACCCCAGCCCTCCGGTAGCAGCTCCCCGCACCAGGCTTCCTGTGCGTGTCCTCGGCCCAGTACCACCAGTGCCAGCACCACGCATCAGGCCTACAGTGCGCCTCGCCTGTCCAGCGCTGCCGGAGCCTTCCTCCTCTCCAGCGCTGTCGGAGTCTCCCGCTTGTTTAGCGCTGTCGGAGCTTTCCGCCTCTACAGCGCTGCCGGAGTCTCCCGCCTGTTCAGAACTGCCAGTCTGCAAGGAGCTGCCAGTCTGCAAGGAGCTGCCAGTCTGCAAGGAGCTGCCAGTCTGCAAGGAGCTGCCAGTCTGCAAGGAGCTGCCAGTCTGCATAGAGCTGCCAGTCTGCAAGGAGCTGCCAGTCTGCAAGGAGCCGCCAGAGCTGCCAGTCTGCAAGGAGCCGCCAGAGCTGCCAGTCTGCATGGAGCCGCCAGAGCCGCCAGTCAGCATGGAGCAGCCAGAGCCGCCAGTCAGCATGGAGCAGCCAGAGCCGCCAGTCAGCATGGAGCAGCCAGAGCAGCCAGTCAGCATGGAGCAGCCAGAGCAGCCAGTCAGCATGGAGCAGCCAGAGCAGCCAGTCAGCATGGAGCAGCCAGAGCAGCCAGTCAGCATGGAGCAGCCAGAGCAGCCAGTCAGCATGGAGCAGCCAGAGCAGCCAGTCAGCATGGAGCAGCCAGAGCTGCCAGTCAGCATGGAGCAGCCAGTCAGCAGGGAGCAGCCAGGGCCGCCAGTCAGCATGGAGCAGCCAGAGCCGCCAGTCAGCATGGAGCAGCCAGAGCCGCCAGTCAGCATGGAGCAGCCAGAGCAGCCAGTCAGCATGGAGCAGCCAGAGCAGCCAGTCAGCATGGAGCAGCCAGAGCAGCCAGTCAGCATGGAGCAGCCAGAGCAGCCAGTCAGCATGGAGCAGCCAGAGCAGCCAGTCAGCATGGAGCAGCCAGAGCAGCCAGTCAGCATGGAGCAGCCAGAGCTGCCAGTCAGCATGGAGCAGCCAGTCAGCAGGGAGCAGCCAGAGCTGCCAGTCGGCCAGACTCTTCCAGATCCGCCAGTCTACCAGACTCTTCCAGATCCGCCAGTCAGCCGAGAACTGCCAGTCGGCCAGGATCCGCCAGTCGGCCAGGATCCGCCAGTCGGCCAGGATCTGCCAGATCTGCCAGTCAACCAGACTCTTCCAGATCTGCCAGTCGACCAGACTCTTCCAGATCTGCCAGTCATACAGACTCTTCCAGATCTGCCAGTCATACAGACTCTTCCAGATCTGCCAGTCAGCCAGACTCTTCCAGATCTGCCAGTCAGCCAGACTCTTCCAGATCTGCCAGTCAGCCAGACTCTTCCAGATCTGCCAGTCAGCCAGACTCTTCCAGATCTGCCAGTCTGCCAGACTCTTCCAGATCTGCCAGTCAACCAGACTCTTCCAGATCTGCCAGTCTACCAGACTCTTCCAGATCTGCCAGTCAGCCAGACTCTTCCAGATCTGCCAGTCAACCAGACTCTTCCAGATCCGCCAGTCAGCCGGGATCTGCCAGAACTGCCAGTCGGCCAGGATCCGCCAGTCGGCCAGGGTCCGCCAGTCGGCCAGGATCTGCCAGATCTGCCAGTCAGCCAGGATCTGCCAGTCAGCCAGGATCTGCTAGATCCAACTACCTGCCTGGGCTTCCTCTCAGTGCTGAGCTTCCTCTCAGTGCTGAGCTTCCTCTCAGTCCCGAGCTGCCCTTCTGTCCCGAGCTGCCCTTCTGTCCCGAGCTGCCCTTCTGTCCCGAGCTGCCCCTCTGTCCCGAGCTGCCCCTCTGTCCCGAGCTGCCCCTCTGTCCCGAGCTGCCCCTCTGTCCCGAGTTGTTATTAAGGAGGGTAACCTATCTAGGGACGCTAAGGAGGTGGACTAAGACTATTATGGAGTGGGGTCCACGTCCAGCGCCAGAGCCGCCACCGCGGGCAGATGCCCACCCAGACCCTCCCCTATAGGTTCAGGTTTTGTGGCCGGAGTCCGCACCTTGGTGGGGGGGGGGGGTACTGTCACACCCTGACCATAGTTTGCTTTGTATGTTTCTATGTTTTGGTTGGTCAGGGTGTGATCTGAGTGGGCATTCTATGTTACATGTCTAGTTTGTCCAGTTCTATGTTCGGCCTGATATGGTTCTCAATCAGAGGCAGGTGTTCGTCATTGTCTCTGATTGGGAACCATATTTAGGTAGCCTGGTTTTCACTGTGTTTGTGGGTGATTGTTCCTGTCTATGTGTTTTCACCAGATAGGGCTGTTTAGGTTTTCGTTGCGTTCATTACGTTCTTTATTTTGTAGTGTTTGTATCGATTCGTGTTTTACGTTTGTTTATTAAAACATGGATCGCAATCTACACGCTGCATTTTGGTCCGACTCTCCTTCACATAAAGAAAATCGTTACAACCTCAAACAGACAGTTTAAAAAATGCTTGCTATGATTTCATCTTCCTTAAAAGAGGATGAGCTGGCCAATCAGTGGTCTACTTGCATGAATATTTATGACCTGTTTACGCCCAAACCATTCTCTTGTTGGGGTACGCCAACACCATTCCAACAAAGAAAATCTGCTTTTTGACATACTTAGTTTTCCTTCCAAAAAAATATTATTATTTCACTCATATTGTAATTAACTATAGGTCATAGTTCATAGAAATCTGGAAACAGTTGGACAGTTATTTAAACAAACAGCCAGAGTCAAATTGTCTCTGTGAAGCTCTGATTTTGATTAAATTATTGGAGAGATCAAGAAGGATCAAGAGAATTTTCGTCCACAGTTAGTAGCAAAAGGTGAGTATAAAATTATTTCAGAATAGAGTGTGTGTGGACTGTAGGAAAATAACCATTGATATGATAGGGGGAGACATCTGTCAGATGAAGGTGGATTTGTGTCAGAGAGCAGGCCAAGGTACAGTAGGGAAATATGGGCCCTTCGGAATGACTCATTTGATATTATTATTCGACCCATTATTCAGTGGTCATCATCATCAAAGGGCTCGTCACACGTCAGCTTCCATTCTCAGCATTGCCTGAAGAAGAGTTTTGTAGTCGAAACGTGTTGCAGTTATGCACCCTGATGTCTTGTAAACATATCTTATCTGATCTGCTCCTACTTACATGTATTATTTGTGTATATTATCTAAATAGTTCACTAGTTGTTGCATCATCCCCCCAAAAAACGCTACTTGTTTTCTTCTATCATTACAGACCTGGAATATATACACTATACTACAGACTATAAACTATAGTCAGGTTGACCTAATAGGAGTAGGCCTTATAATCAGGATGTAGAACAAACTATGTGTGTAGATGTTCAGTTATAACAGAATAGTATTGTTTCATACCTGTTTCAACACTGAACATACAGTAACTCTATCTGATATGTTTCATTTCCGTTTGGCAAGCACTGATACACTTATGCGATTGTTCAATGGTGTTATCTGATACTGTGGGCTACTTTATGTAATTGAGAGGGAGAGACAGACGGAGTGATAGCGCATGACAGAAAGTAGAATTAAACACAACAGAACATTCTACTGTCTACACTCAGTTTGATGTTTTTTATCAAATTTGTTCTCATTAAATCATTTTTAATCATAAATAAAGTTGTTACTGCTACGGTTAGCCTTTAAGCTGGGACCGGCAGTTTGTTTTTGGGATTTCTGTGAAGTAGCAGTTAGCTGCTAGCCATCATGAAAACGGAGCAGGCTAATGGTAGCAGTGCTAGCCCACCCGTATTTTTATCCAAGGCTGGGCACAAATGCTTTAGGTGTGAGATGATTTCCACACAATCACAAGATGAAGATAAGGTGGAATGGAACAATAGACAGGGATTTGTCTGCCTTAAATGCACCACTTTCAAGCAGCTTAGGGAAGAGATCCTCCGGCTGCTAGCTCGGCTACAAGAAAAGGATAACCTGCTTTCTAAGTACACCGAACTTGCTGTAGCCCAGGCAAACCGAATCTCAGTTATAAATGCCTCCTATTGCAAAACTGTCTGAGTCGGGCGACGTTGATCTGTCCCAATCCAACGGACAGATGTTCAGCTCAACTCCGTGGCCCATGGGAGACTGGACATTCGCAAGGCATAGGAGATCGGGGAGGCAGTCTGGCCACCCTTCCTCTTTCCAAGAAGATCCGATCCATCGATCAAACAGTTTTGGCCCACTTGAGATGGATCTACCAGCCCCGGAAGTCAGCACGGATCCTGGGGGAGGTGGCACCCTCCCCCATGGCCACCATAGACAGAAGGGTCTCGGGCCATCTTCCACCTTCCTAGGGTTTCCGACGACATCCGCAATTGCGAAGAGTCAAGCTAGCCTGGCTCGAAACCTCCACCCCCTGCCAGAGGCAGTCCCATCCCGCTCCCCCTCTTTCTTCCCCATCGGATTCCATCATGGCCACCATCCTTGTGGGAAGCTCGATAATGAGAGATTTGGGCCTGCCTACAGTCTGTGGACCGACCAAGGTCCACTGTCACCCAGGTGACTGTGTCCATGACATCAACTCCCTCCTGCCCAAGGTTCTGGCCAACTACACGAATATTGACACCATTGCCACTCACGTGGGTTTTAACGACTTAGCCGATCTGAGGGAGGACTAGAACATTTTTTAAACACCCTCGCTAGTACAGGGAAGAGAATAATTATCTCTGGCCCCCTCCCATGCTATCGAAGGGGTTCGGAACTTTTCAGCCGACTCATTGCCCTGAGACTTTGCAACGTCAGGAATGTCACCTTTCGCGACCACTTTGACTGGATGTAGGAGCAACCAGCACTTTTTAAAAGAGACGGGATTCACTCTAACTGCAAGGGGCTCCAGGATTATTTTCAGCAACATCGCAAACTGTTTTAGAGACTGCTGGACAGGCTCTGGTAGTGCTCCAGTCCTCCCTGTCAGAATAACAACAAAGGACATGGAAAGAAAAATCAACTCCCGTTGAAATGGCAGAATGAGAGTAATCTAATTTATGTTCCCCCTATCTCTGCCTTCTAGTGCGTTTATATCCTATCATCCTGATAGATTGGAGACTGTCAGAAAACACGGTTTATAACATTAATCATTTGGTTGTTTTTACATAGGTTACCTTGAGGCTGATGCCCCAGGGGCAGAGTGGCCAACACTCATTTAATATGGCACTTTTAAATGTTAGAGCAATCACAGGTAAAACCTTTCTTGTGAATGACCTCATTACTGAGTGCAAAGCTGATTGCATGTATGTCACTGAAACATGACTGTCTTCAGACTGTAGTGCCGTTCTTATTGAAGCCTCCCCACCGGACTACAGCTTTTCATACTCTATCAGAAAAGAGAAAAATGGGGTGAGGGAACAGCCTCTATTTTTCTAATGCTCTCAGCTGCAAGGACATTTCATTTGGGGACTTTGGGTCTTTTGAGCATCATGCTATACTGTTTAAATGTCAGCTACTAGTGCTGGCTATAACCCTGTACAGGCCACCAATTTCTCTGAACCATTTTCTATTGTCCTTGAGAACTATGATAAAATCATTATGTTGGGGGATTTTAATATTCATGTTGGCAGAGAGACTGATTCCAAGACCATTGAATTTATGAGTCTGTTGAGCTCAATGGACTTTATCCAACATGTTACCGTGGCCATACTCTGGACCTGGTTATTACCAAGGGGCTTGTTATTGGCATATCCTCTGTGTGTTTTTACTACCTTGTTTAACTTTAACAACAAATTAAGAGAAACCATTGATGCGATAGCTCCAGTAAGGTTGAAAAAGGCCAAATCAAAATGGAGAGCCCCTTGGATGAGGGAGGAAACTAATAAATTAAAGAGAAATTGCAGAAAGGCAGAGCAGAAGTGGAGAAAGTCAAAGTCCATTATTATATTCTGATAGAGCAACTTGGCATGGAATACAAGTCAATTAGAAATGCCAGACAGGCTAATTTATTCTGATCACTAATAATCTAAATCATTTCCACCATTGATGGCCTGATAAATCCTACCCCCACAAACCGATGTGAACTATCTAAATGTGATGAGTTTGCGGCATATTTTAGAGATAAGATAGCAAACATTAGGCTGGGTATCAGTCAAGCAACACCCCATGAGAAGTTTGATGAAATGTGCCCTAGCCTACTACGCAAAGGCACTATGGAGTTATTTTCCCTGGTTGACACAGACATGCTCAGGAAAGTGACATTACAACTTAAGCCTGCTACCTGCCTTCTTGATCCTATCACCACCACCTTCTTCAAAACAGTTTTAATTGCATATCTGAAGAAGTGCAAGCTATTGTTAATCACTCCCTGTACAGGCACTTTCCCCACTGTACTAAAAACTTATATGGTGAAACCCCTTCTGAAGAAAAGTAATCCAGATTATTCAGCTCTTTGCAATTTCCAGAAAATCTCCAACCTGTCATTCTTAAGCAAAACTGGATAAATTGGTTTTCAAACCGCTAAATTATTTTTTAAGAACCAACTGTATTTTTTGAAAAATTCCAATCTGTTTTTCATGCCCACCACAGCAAAGAGACAGCCTTAGTTAAAGTGGTAAGTGATATTGAGCCAACACAGATACCAAACAGCTCTCTGTCCTTGTACTCTTGGATTTAAGTGCTGTGTTCGACACTGTTGACCATGATGTCCTTCTGGACAGACGCGAGAGGTGCGTAGGCCTCTCCGTCCTGGTTCTAAATTGGTGCCAAGCTTGTAGTGTCATATCCAAGAAGACTCAAGGCTGTAATCGCTGCCAAAGGTACTTCAACAAAGTACTGAGTAAAGGGTCTGAGTACTTATGTAAATATGATATTTCCATTTTTATTTTTATTTTTTATAAATGTGAAAACATTTTCTACAAACCTGTTTTTGCTTTGTCATTATGGGGTATTGTGAGTAGATTTATGAGGGGAAAATTGTCAATTTAATACATTTTAGAATAAGGCTGTAACGTAACAAAATGTGTAAAAATTAAATGGTCTGGATACATTCCGAATGCACTGTATGTTACTCCTTGGCAGCGTTATCAGAAAGCACAACATTGATGTTCACTGCTACGCAGACGATAGACAACTTTACATTTCTGTGTCACCAGAGGATTTTATCTCCACATTTTTAGACTGTATTAGTGATTTAAGTACTTGGACCGGGGTACTTATTATTGGAGCCAAAGCACAGAGAGAGAATCTGACCGCAGATTTTAATTCACAGGCAATAAAGATAAAACACCAGGAAAAAAACATAGGTGTCATTTTTAGATTCTGAATTCTCAATTTCGAATTCCACAGGAATGTGGAATATGACCAAAATAGCTTTTTACCACCAGAGGAACATTGCCATGGTGTGGCCGTTTCTATCTCAGGCTGATAAAGAGAGACTCATCCATGCTTTTATTACAAGTAGGCTTGACTACTGTAATGCTCTCCTGTCTGGTCTTCCCAAGAAAGCCATTGGTAAACTGCAAAATGTACAGAATGCTGCAGCACGGGTACTGACTAAGACCAGACAGAGAGCACACATTACACCGGTTTTAAAGTCTGCACTGGCTGCCTGGGAGTTTTACAATTAACTTAAAGATTCTTCTGTTGGTTTTCAAATCAATCCATGACTGTGCACCCCACTACATACAGTGGGGCAAAAAAGTATTTAGTCAGCCACCAATTGTGCAAGTTCTCCCACTTAAAAAGATGAGAGAGGCCTGTAATTTTCATCATAGGTACACTTCAACTATGACAGACAAAATAAGAAAAAAAATGCAGAAAATCACATTGTAGGATTTTTTATGGATTTTTTTGCAAATTATGGTGGAAAATAAGTATTTGGTCACCTACAAACAAGCAAGTCTGTGAGAGACAGAAATCTTGCTTGTTTGTAGGTGACCAAATACTTATTTTCCACCATACTTTGCAAATAAATTCATTAAAAATCCTACAATGTGATTTTCTGGATTTTTTTTTCTCATTTTGTCTGTCATAGTTGAAGAAAATGAAGACTATGAAGAAAATTACAGGCCTCTCTCATATTTTTAAGTGGGAGAACTTGCACGATTGGTGGCTGACTAAATACTTTTTTGCCCCACTGTATCAGACATGGTCTTAAGTTATGTACCCAGTAGGTCCCTCAGATCCTCTGACACTGGCCTTTTAACTATAGCCAAGGACCAAGAGACATGGAGAGGCAGCTTTTAGTTACTATGCTCCCTGCCTCTGGAATAGCTTGCCAGAAAACCTGAGGGGGCCCGAAACTGTGGATATATTTAAAAGAGATCTTAAAACACATCTACTTAGCTTTGCTTTTCCTTAGGGTGCTTTTTTAGTCTTTCAGTTTTAATTTGGTCATTTAATTTAATTTAATTTTATCCTCTTATGTTTCTTGTGTAAAAAATATTTCAGTTTTTATTTCCATTGTTTTTTTTGTTTTTTTTTTCCTGTGAAGCGCATTGTTTTGCATTCATGTCTTGAAAGGTGCTATATCAATAAACGCTTGATTTGATTTGATTTAAACAGTGAAACCTCATCCCAGTGCTCTTCCATGTGGTCAGTATATACACACACACACACACGCACCCCATGGCATGACATAAGGTTACTGTCGATGTAGGACAGCGCTTTCTCTTTACAACAAAGCAGCAATATCCCTGAACCTCTTTAAATACAGTACCAACTGGGTCATCTGATAGTAAGCTACTTTTCTCCTTTATATAACCATTATGGTTTAAAAGTCTAATCTTATGTTGATGACCAATAAACACTTTAATCTAAAGCAATGAATTGTGATTCTATATCACGAAGCCTACAAAAGATTTCCTAAATAAATGCACAATAGCTATTCCAACCAGTGGTCAGTGAACAGAAATTCTTGAAAATAGAGCAGTGTGTTCTTCTCAAAATGCAGTTTAAAATACCAAAATCAAGGAGTTTGTTTGGTGGAAAATATGCTTTTGGACAAGAGCCAGTTCACTTGTTTGTTGTCAGCTCTACCTCTGAAGCACAGAAATGCCTCTCAGAAATGACATGAAGCGAGCAATGTTGGATGACTTTTTGAAAGGCTCTCAAGCTTTCTGTAAACTGAGATCAAACTAAAGCGTTTGTTTGTGAGTGAAATGTATTACATAATTTTGACAAGTTTACATTTTAGAATCAATTTAGTCTGAACAGCACAGAAAAATATCAGCCAGTGATGCCTGGACATAGTTGACACTTGGCACATAAAGTTTTGCACGTGGTGTACACCGTCCAAGAAAATCCTTACTTGCAGGTTCCTTCTCGACAATGCAAAAACAATAAGAAATAATACAAGATAAAATACGAACATAAACACAGTGCAATAAAAACAATACATTTTATCTTCTTCTGATCAGTGTTCAATGCATGGGATATTACAATGTTGTGATAGGAGGGACTGAAATGCAGCCGCAACGGCCAGAAAGGGATTGTAAGAAAAATGAGATGAGGGGGATGAGGGGGATGAGGGGGATGAGGGGGATTTGGGGGGGTGGGGGGGGTGTAGAGGCTGAGGGGAGGTTGATAAGACATGTAATGTTAGTCATGTGCTTCCACACCAGTGGGAGGGCAGATGTATGCAGATTAGATCCTGCTAACAGACAGGTGGTACAGCACATCAAGTCACACTTGTGTGTCTCTACATACATGACTGAGCTTTCACATACACACCCATATGTGTGCCTCACTACATGTGAGTCCACATACAACTACACAATAACATGTGTATCTCATACTTAATCTGCACCTTCAAATACACATGTCAACAACCATCATTTGCAAGCCTTCCAGAAGGCTCACAGACATGCAGAAGCCAACTGGGGTGGTAATTGAGACTCATCTGTCAGTATTGGAGTTGTATCAGGCCTGCGGGATGACAGTTAAAACAGCCTCTCACTGGATTGGTCCAGACACACACAGGGCCTGAAGCATCCATCTTCCCACGGACACTCATTGGCCCCAAAGGGTTCATTTAACTAGGTCCATCACCACTGAGAAATGTGGTGCCAAAGCAAATTTACCGCCACTCAAGGCCCAAAATAATATTCCCACAGCTAAACTCAACTCTCCAGTCACATTCCCATGATCTATGGCTGCACAGTAGCCACAGTAGCTTCTCCTCCATACCGGAACAAAGAGACTTCAATCACTGCAATATATCAACATCTCTGCTGCCCATCAATCCCATAATACTGTGACTAACTAAAGCCATTGAAACCGGAACTGTCTTCAAACTCCCCGACAGACACTAATGAGAATATCAGATCTGCTGGTCCTATAGATCTGTTTTGATTTAGATGAGTCCTGACTGCCACAGCAGACAGATATATGACTGGGAGGCGATGATGATGATGCTGGGAGCACACACACACACACACACACACACACACACACACACACACACACACACACACACACACACACACACACACACACACACACACACACACACACACACACACACCTGTCTGCAATTGTCCTGTTCTAACAAGGTCTAGGACCCTGGGAAAGTTATGGTATGCCGGGTGTCACCCACTGACCTGTAGGCTCACACCCGACACTCCCAATGATCTAAGCCAGGTTGTGTTGCCAGGAGAACACTTGGTAACAATTCCTTTGAACCATAGTTGCCTACGCTGAAGACCATATGGCTCCAAACACAGATTGCAAATGTAATGTTCTATGTTGAGGGTTGTTTTCCTATATGTCCAGATATGTTAAAAGATATTATGTATAGGCCATTGATATGATAACTGTTGAGAAGTGTTGATTATCGAGTGAGATATCATTTATGAGTGCATGCTCCAGAGCTCTCTAAATCAACCCACAATCTGTGGAGGTGGTGAGAAAATCATATAGGTAAACCTTTACATTTACCATGTTAATATTTCATATTTTGGATAACAACTGTGGAGACATTCAGTGATAGGAATATGCTTGTACATGCTAGCAACATGAACAAACATGAGCAAACAATTGCAATCTGTGTTTGGCGTCAAATGAAATACTGTACCTGTTTAGGTGCAGCGTTAAGGGTTCAGCTTTTAACCAGTTGAGGTGCCCATTTTCAGAAGAGTTAGGCTGGAGCGACACACATGTAATTTATAAAGATTATAACCAATTATTTTTGTTGTTGCATATCCATCTCATAATTGCAATTTCTGTCACACAAGTACACAATATTGGAAAATGCAGCTCTAACAGTGTGGCCCGGTACAGAGTAAATACCCTGAGAGCAGTAGAGCTTCAATATGAGGCCAGAGGTAGAGTCAATCTGAGACTGAGGTGCGTGAGCTGAGGTGCGTGAGCTGAGGCGCGTGAGCTGAGGCGCGTGAGCTGAGGCGTGTGAACTGAGGCGTGTGAGCTGAGGCGTGTGAGCTGAGGCGTGTGAGCTGAGGCGTGTGAGCTGAGGCGTGTGAGCTGAGGCGTGTGAGCTGAGGCGTGTGAGCTGAGGCGTGTGAGCTGAGGCGTGTGAACTGAGGCGTGTGAGCTGAGGCGTGTGAGCTGAGGCGTGTGAGCTGAGGCGTGTGAACTGAGGCGTGTGAACTGAGGCGTGTGAGCTGAGGCGTGTTAGCTGAGGCGTGTGAACTGAGGCGTGTGAACTGAGGCGTGTGAACTGAGGCGTGTGAGCTGAGGCGTGTTAGCTGAGGCGTGTGAACTGAGGTGTGTGAACTGAGGCGTGTGAACTGAGGCGTGTGAACTGAGGCGTGTGAACTGAGGCGTGTGAACTGAGGCGTGTGAACTGAGGTGTGTGAACTGAGGCGTGTGAGCCAGGCTGATACTGACGCTACTCAGACCCTTCCAGCCACATATCTATAAGAGATCAATATATCTGATGAGACAAATGGTGGAGAGGCTGTTCATCCCAGACTGGGCTGTTCCGATCAGCCTCCCAGAGCATTAGATCACTGCTCTGAGTCAGTAGATGGGTGACAACCAGCAGGGATACACACTAAGACAGGAAATCCACCCAGCAACCCAATAACACTCCTCAGAACACTTATGTGCTATAACTGCAGCACTTTTAATCAGCTTACACAACATGGATAATTCAAACTAGCGTATCTATAATGTCTACATTGTCTATATTTCAAAGAGTTTGAGCAAGAAAGTGTGTTACATACTGTGCACTGCAAATAATTGTTGGATTGTGGATTGGGTGGATTGTTGTGAGATTCATAACAAGTAAGCAGAGCACAAACATATCAGTATCCAGTCAAGTGAAAAGGTTCTTATAGTGATTACTGCTTACAGGTCAGCTGATCACTCTCTAATGGCTTAAGAGTAACCTGCATCCCTTATGATGGAGCGAGACAAGGGAGAAGAGATAAGGGAGGCTAGATAGAGGAATAGAGGGAGTTATTCTCTAGAGATCATCTGAAGACCTTTGACCTATAAAGCACGCAGAAGACAGCCTGAGTCGTTAATGACACATAGGACTAGCAAATCTGATAGCTGTAGAGGACTTTTAAAACCCTTTTAACACTAAACATTCAGTCATAAAAAGGTGATTAACATTGAGTATCTCTTTAAATGTACAAAACATTAAGAACACCTTCCTAATATTGAGTTGCACCCCCCCAACAACACAATTTTGCCCCACCTTTCTTGAAATCCCTGATTTTTGTGTGTTTTCTGTTAAATGTCTACTCAGCCCACATGCTCACACGCTCCATAGACTGAGTGTACAAAACATTAGGAACACCTTCCTGATATTGAGTTGCATCCCCTTTTGCCCCCACAAGGTGTTAAATCAAATCAAATTGTATTTGTCACATGCGCCGAATACAACAGGTATTACCTTACAGAGAAATGCTTAATTATAAGCCCTTATTAACCAACAATGCAGTTTTAAGAAAAATACCTACAAAAAATAAGAAATAAAAGTAACAAATAATTATAGAGCAGCAGTAAAATAACAAAAGCGAGGCTCACACTGGTGAGTCAAGGTAATATCTACATGTAGGAGTTATTAAAGTGACAATGCAATGATAATAACAGAGAGTAACAGCAGCTTAAAAAGGGGGGGGGGGGGGCAATGCAAATAGTCTGGGTAGCCATTTTACTAGATGTTCAGGAGTCTTTACGGCTTGGGGATAGAAGCTGTTTACAAGCCTCCATGGACCTAGACTTGGCACTTCGGTACCGCTTGCCGTGCGGTAGCAGATAGAACAGTCTATGACTAGGGCCTTCCTCTGACACCGGCTGGTATAGAGGTCCTGGATGTCAGGAAGCTTGGCCCCAGTGATGTACTGGGCCATATGAACTACCCTCTATAGTGCCTTGTGGCTGCCATACCAGGCAGTGATGCAACCTGTCAGGATGCTCTCGACGGTGCAGCTGTAGAATCTTTTGAGGATTTGAGGATCTATGCCACATCTTTTCAATCTCCTGAGGGGAAATAGGTTTTGTCGTGCCCTCTTCACGACTGTCTTGGTGTGCTTTGACCGTGTTAGTTTGTAGGTGATGTGGACACCAAGGAACTTGAAGCTCTCAACCTGCTCCATTACAGCCTTGTCGATGAGAATGGGGAGTGCTCGGGTGCTCCTTTTCCTGTTGTCCACAATCATCTCCATTGTCTTGATCACGTTGAGGGAGAGGTTGCTGTCCTTGTCCCACACGTTCAGGCTTCTGACCTCCTCCCTGTAGGCTGTCTCGTCATTGTCAGTGATCAGGCCTACCACTGTTGTGTCATTGGCAAACTTAATGATGGTGTTGGAGTCTTGCCTGCCCATGCAGTCATGAGTGAACAGGGAGTACAGGAGGGGACGGAGCACGCACCACTGAGGGGCCCCCGTGTTGAGCATCAGTATGGAGGATGTGTTGCTATCTACCCTTACCACCTGGGGGCGGTCCGTCAGGAAGTTGAGTTGCAGAGGGAGGTGTTTAGTCCCAGGGTCCTTAGCATTGTGATGAGCTTTGAGGGCACTATGGTGTTGAATGCTGAGCTGTAGTCAATGAATAGCATTCTCACATATGTGTTCCTTTTGTCCAGATAGATAGAGATTGCATCATCTGCGGATCTGTTGGGACGGCATTCAAATTGGAGTGGGTCTAGGGTTTCTGGGATAATGGTGTTATCCCAGAAAGAGCACTTCACAGCTACAGACGTGAGTGCTACGGGTCGGTAGTCATTTAGGCAGGTTATCTTAGTATTCTTGGGCACAGGGACTATGCTGGTCTGCTTGAAACATGTTGGTATTACAGACTCAGACAGGAAGAGGTTGAAAATGCCAGTGAAGACACTTGCCAGCTGATGCTCTCATGTGTGTTTCAGTGTTACTTGCTTTGAAGCAAGCATAGAAGTAATGTAGCTAGTCTGGAATGCTTGTGTCACTGGGCAGCTCTTGGCTCTGCTTCCCTTTGTTGTTTGCAAGCCCTGCCAAATCTGACAAGCGTTGGATCCGGTGTTGTACGATTTGATCTTAGTCCTGCACGCTTTGCCTGTTTGATGGTTCGTCGGAGGGCATAGCAGGATTTCTTATAAGCTTCCGGGTTAGAGTCACGCTCCTTAAAAGCAACAGCTCTACAATTTAGCTCAGTGCGGATGTTGCCTGTAATCCATGGCTTCTGGCTTCAACAGTATTCCACAGGGATGCTGACCCATGTTGACTCCAATGCTTCCCACAGTTGTGTCAAGTTCGCTGGATGTCCTTTGGGTGGTGGACCATTCTTGATACATACGGGAAACTGTTGACCGTGAATAACCCAGCAGCGTTGCAGTTCTTGACACACTCAAACCTGTGTGCCTTGTACTTACTACCATACCCTGTTCAAGGGCACTTAAATATGTTGTCTTGCCCATTCACCTTCTGAATGGCAGAAGGTTAATCTTAAAAATACTTATTTTACCTGTCTCCTGCCTTCATCTATGCTGATTGAAGTGGTGACATCAATAAGGGATCATAGATTTCCCTTGGATTCACCTGGTCAGTATATGTCATGGAAATAGAATGTTTTGTACACTCTGTGTAGAGAACAGTCTGAATGCCTGATTTTGTCACACCAAGCTTGATGCCAGAGAACAGTTGGAGATTTCCCCATCATATACTATCAGCATCTGAAATAGGTTTCATTGCAGTGTTGAAAACCGCAACAAAACTAAAGAAACAAACCCAATGCTGAACTATGATTTATGTGTATACAGCCAAGCCTATAAATGGTGTAGATAATCCTTTCCAGATGTGTAAATATATGAGCGGCACAGCTTAAATGTCAATGTATCTCCATGATACAGGACCCTGAGGGGGTGTGTGTGTGAGCATGTGTGTAGCAGTGTAGGCTGCTGAGGGGAGGATGGCTCATAATAATGGCAAGAATGAAGTCAGTGGAATGGTATCAGCCACACAGAAACCATGTGTTTGATGTGTTTGGGACCGTTCAATTGACTCCATTCCAGCCATTATTATGAGCCGTTCTCCCGTCAGCAGTGTCCACTGGTGTCTCAGTGAGTGTGTTCTGTGTATGCTTATGCCTCTGTCTTAAAAACACTTTTTCCCCAGAGCACCTGACTCAAATCATGCACATTTCACATAGATATGTGTACGAGCTATTCCAGTGGGCTGGGTGGGGACTTGAGACAGAATTATGTTACTCTTTAATGTCTTGCTATTTACACAGCAGCAACCATAGGGCAAAACAATAGTGTTATTGTATATAGAGAAAATGTCCTCAGCAGCAGCAGTTATACCACGTCAGCAGCAGCAGTTATATGGCCTGAGCATTCCAAATAGTCTAGGCCCTGTGGCTTCAGTCTAGAAACAGTCCCTTAGGCAGTAGCCCACCACCCTCACCTGTCAGGTAGAACAGACATACACTCTCATAGGCCTTAATCCTTCCTCTGAATCTCCCTCAGGTGAGCTTCCCTGTCTGACCTTGAGAATCATCCATGCTTCCTGGTGAGTAATGCTGCATTAGCCAATCAAATATTCCTCCAGATATCAACGGACAGAAAGAGAACCATCCAGAAAAAAGAGGAATAGATTTAGCTGTTAGGTCTCACTGACGCACACTGGAAGTTCACAGGGCTGGATTGGAATAAAAAAAACACTACAGGTGATCGGTCATTTAATACTACATACAGCATCACTCACTCTGGATTGTCTGTGAATAGTTTATATGAGTTTAAATGCTCTTTAGTGAGAAACCTACAGGGAGTCAATCAGACAATAACAACAGAATTCTGCCAGTATAGCATCACAATCACAGTCAAAAACAGACACACACTTAGCTTAATTTCAGAGAACCTGCAGAGGAGAATGTGATAGTCAGGCCATGTCTCAGAATCCACTCATCCATTTAGCAAATAAGGCATTTTAATTGTATCTCATCAGCATTCAGCCTGTACAGGTGTTGTAATGTGCCATTACATGGATATGGATTCTAATTCTACATTGTCACCATTTTACACATCAGCTGAGTCCTAAACCATATTTATTACAGACCAAATGAATAGATTATTATAGAAGATTGGGAATGATCTCAAACTTGGTCATATGGTACATATTAAATACGTAGACAAAACAATATGAGTTATCCATTGAAACAAAGGTTGTGTTTGATTAGCCATGATTAGTACTGATTGGAATGTTGAGAAAACATTATCACATATACTGTGGACTTTGTATCCCTGTCTGGCACAGGTCTGCAGTTGAATGGTAAACAAACAACCATTAGAATTGTCTTCTCTGCCAGCATCTACCGACGTCCCTATTTCCCAACACGGCAAGGCATTCATCCTTATACCAAATATTAAAGCATTATGATGGTTCACTGGTTTGACAAAACAAACAAACAGACCAGAATGCATTGTGCACTAATGGAACAACCAACCAACAAAGAGATAAAGTAGCCAATCATATGGCTCCAATCTAAAGGGCACCATTTGCATTGTGCTAGCGGAACGCTAAATGTCTAAAATGTCTGTCACTCAGATTCTAATCTAGTATCTTATAATTTCTTCCATTGGCAACCCACACGGTTCAATGCACTGAGAAGAACATCACTTCTGAAACTGGTCTTATTTGGGGTGGAACCGTCAAGCTTCTCCTCCTACACTGGTAGACCTAGTGTATAAAAGCTCAAATGAAAGTAAAAGCATCACAATTAGTGGACTGACGCGAGGCGCATGCGCATACCAATAGGATGCATGGGTAGTGAGTAGCTATGTTTTGTACTGACAAAACTGTGGTTATATGTAGAAACCGGACATCAAAGTTTAAATTAAGCCTCTAAAATCGATAAATCAACATATCCCCAAGCAACTGTTAGAGTGTGAGCGATCAGTTATGTACAACATGGAATCAATCAGTTGGTAAAACGGTGCGTCGACACGAATCCAACAAGCCATGGCTTCCCCTAGAGGACAACAAAAGTTGCTTTTTGGAAACAAAGTTGCAAACTTTAGAAGATGAATTGGACCAGCAAGAAAACAGAATGAGACAAAACAACATGAGAATATTGTCCTTCCCGGAAGATGAGGAAAAAGGAGACGTTTCTAGCCACATGGTCAAACTGATATAAGAGGAACTTGATGTGGATATATCACCAGAAGATCTGGAATGACGCCATAGAATTTGCGTGAAACAGAAGAACGCTAAATACCCATGCATGGTAATCTTCAAACTGTGAAACTATCAGAATAAAATATACATTCTGAGGGCACAGGGGGGAAAGGAGATCAAAGTCCATGGCCGGTCCATTCATTCAGGACCTGTCTGCTAGGATGAGAGAAAGACACAATGAACACATTCTGATCAGACAGTCACTGGAGGAAAAGGGGACCAAGTCTCAGCTCAGCTTCGCAGCAGTGCTGTGGGTATGGAAGGGAACGCAAAGGATGGAATTCACAACCGTTGAAGAAGCTCTAATCAAGCTACAAGCTCTAATCAAGCTTCCCAGAAACCTTCCCAGTTGGAGGAGGAGAGTCCCCTGCTCTGAGAAGAGGTCAAAGTAGGAAACAACAATGAGTGCACGAAGCTACAGTTGAAGTTGGCAGTTTACATACACTTAGGTTGGAGTCATTAAAACTTATTTTTCAACCACTCCACAAATTTCTTGTTAACAAAACCATTTTCATCATTTTTCATATTGTATTCGCAACATATTGGATGAAAACTTGACAGATAAAGGGGGTATCCTTTCCAAGATACAGTATTTGGTCCATACAGTTTTTGATAACATCGCAAAATTAAAAACAATATGACATTAGCTTTCTAAATCTCCCCACTGACCATTTCCCAAATTCTTTATGTTAGAATTATTGTTCCATTATCCACTTTTTGGACGTTAGAGTTTTGGGCGGGCAAAAGTCTCTGGAGACAAAAGAACATTCCTTTAGTTGATACTAAAGGGTAAAGAGAGAAATCCCTCCTGCTTAATTTACGTCCAAGTGTGAATGGCAGCTCCCCTTCTTTCCTCTGTGGGAAGGAGAGAGGCCTGGTTACTGTCACCCAACCAGTCTGATCTGACCCATTCTGATACTCACAGGACAGTCATGACAGACATGACTCTGCCATTGTTCTGTAGAATTTGTGCATTGTATAATACATTCCTTACATTAGTTCATAAATAAATTTTTGTTAACTGTAATTTCATTAGTTATGTTCCAACACTTCCTCTATATTTGGCCTATATCAGTTTTGATTCCAATAGTTCATTTTTTGTCAGTTAGATTGTGATTTTAGTTTTCTAATAAGAAAAGTGTTTTTTGAGAATACCGTGCACAGTTAATAGCCATGCCCCGAATGAGGTCAGAAGAGCATGTCAGTGTGATGGAACCGCCCTTTTCAACCAGAGTGCTTAAAAGGACTGGCTAAGAATTAACATATCAGACCAGGAAACGTGAGGCGGGTAGATTCATATTGGAAATGGTTGAAACATTGAAACTCAACATGAAGTAAAGAAATAAACTCACCTCCCTTTAGACCAGAGAGACGAAGAGCTGCAGCTCATGTCAATAGTGGTCTGAATCCTGAATACCAACACGAGGAGGAAGACACGAGAAGCTAATCTCAGACAATCACTGGTACAGCTGATTAGATGTCTTAAGTCAGATGTCAAGAAAAGCAAATCTAAGTGAGACTATCCTACTAAGCTCATCCAGAATGGGAACCGTTGTCATGGCATGTTATCTTCCAGAGTGAACAACAGTGGAAGATTGGAAAGGGGAGACCTGTTTCAGACAATCAGAGCCATACAGCTGGAAGGCCAACAACTTTCCGAGAAGGCTTGGTTCTGACCAAGATAAACGGCGAACGGAATTCAACACGTAAATACATTCATTATTTCTTATTCCAAACGGGCGGCTGTTCAAGTGCAAGGTTTATGATTAATGTGAGGACAGTCCTAGAATGTATCCACAACAAGTGTCCCTTTTCTCTCTCTCTCTCTCTCTCTCTCTCTCTCTCTCTCTCTCTCTCTCTCTCTCTCTCTCTCTCTCACTCCATCTATATTGTAACAAGCCATCATACCTTGTCAGTCCACTAGGGACCTTTGTCTCATGTAAGTGTGTGTGTGTATTCTGTGTTATTATTTAATTAGCTAGTAAATACAGAATTAAACCAATTCGTGTAGTACTGAATCATGAGCAAGACTGGGGTCTTTGCAGATCCAAAGAAGGTTATGATTAATATGTTGACTGTGGTATGGATGTTATAGGTAAAGAGCTTATAGAGTTTAATTCGGGAGATGTAAACTCTCTAAACAACTTCTTCCGTGGTGACCCAAATCCTAATGAGTTAATTGTTACATGACTGACTTGCCTAGTTAAATAAAGGTTAAATAAAATAATAATAATAATAATAATAATTGTTACATGATTAATTTAATTTGGTAACAATTAAACATAGTTAGTGGATTAAATAAATAAGTCATCAGATTAATGAAAGTAAAGTCACAATATGTCGACAGTAGATGAATCAAATGTATTATTATTTAAATATTGAAAAGCTGTGGGCTACATTTCAATTTGATGCCATATGGCATAGAGTGCTTGCTACAAGCATTGGAAACTTCCAGGGGATGAAGGATGAGGGGGAGTCTGGTTGTGAGACATATGTGATGTGTATGGTTCCAGTGGGAACATGTGGGTCTGAGCAGGTGTGATGTGTATGGTTCCACTGGGAACACGTGGGTCTGAGCAGGTGTGATGTGTATGGTTCCAGTGGGAACATGTGGTCTGAGCAGGTGTGATGTGTATGGTTCCAGTGGGAACATGTGGTCTGAGCAGGTGTGATGTGTATGGTTCCAGTGGGAACATGTGGTCTGAGCAGGTGTGATGTGTATGGTTCCAGTGGGAACATGTGGTCTGAGCAGGTGTGATGTCATTGATGTTTGTTGAAAGTTGTGTGCATCTGTTGTCTGCGTTATCTTTTCTTCATGCATAGTTGTTATTGTAAAAAACGGGCAATGTTAAGCATTCGGATGAACATGATTTTAGGCAGTGCAGAACACAGGGAGGTGGGTCTGCTCTGAAACAGATGGGCATGAAGAGTATGTCATGACGTAGGCAGCTGATTCTCTCTCTCCCTCTCTCTCTCTACTGCTGGCCAGCGCCATAGATAAACAGATCTTGGCGTCTGCCAAGAACTTCCTGAAGGTGTAGCATGATGTGTGTTAAAGGAATGTAGGCAACATACAGTACAGTACAGTACAGTGCAGTACAGTGCAGTACAGTACAGTGCAGTACAGTACAGTACAGTACAGTACAGTGCAGTACAGTGCAGTACAGTACAGTACAGTACAGTACAGTACAGTGCAGTACAGTACAGTACAGTACATGGGACGTGCATACGGCAACAGCCCTAAGGATGTAGATCATTCTGTTTCGTGGATGAAATGAGGACAGATAGCACCATATCATGTCATAAGCTCAATGTGCATGGAGCTTACAGTACTTTATCTCTGTGAACTGCATACCACAGGAGCTGAAGTCATTTCTAGGTGTTTAACCACTTCTGTGCAGGCCAGAGTATAGGTAACCATGCTGAGTACATTTGGGTCCCCACTCTGTAATCTTACATCAGATTAAAGCTATATTTCTTGCATTAGGATTTGGTTGAGCAAATTAAATCAACCATTATTAAAGCAGATATTACTCTAAACAAATGCATATAGCAGTGAAATATCTGTGGTCTGGTCACAGGAATAGAGAGAACCATAGACACTCAGTCATTACCTTCATGAGTCAAGTGAGAGTAGGATCTCTCCAGTGGGCTGCTATGGAAGTGGCACTGTGGCCCATTTCTAATACCTCTGTAAGAGAGAGAGTGTGTGTGCGTGTGTGTGTGTGTGCGCTTGTGTGAGCAGACAAACAGTGCCAGGCCGTCTCAGCAGACTCCCTGTGGGTTAACACATGTTTCTGCAGTACAGGAGACAACACAGACCTCTCCATCCATCTCCCACTGTGGACAACACTGCAGCTGCTCTGCATGGAATACAGATGGGACAGAGTCTGAGAACGGTATAATTAGCCAACATACTAAACTTATTATTTGATTGAGAGGCTTTGGAATGTTTGATGAGGACAAGGTGGGAAGAAGATTGTAGCTTACATTACTCTTCACTACATTACTGGCTTATATTTCTCTTCTGTTGAGGATATGTGGGTTTGGACTTTGAGTAAGGTCAGGGGACTGAGAGTTTTCTTTGATATTTTTTGTGTAATCATACCTGGAGGAGATACAAGGGGGAGTGAGACTAACAGGAGATTCTGAAAAGTTTGAGAAGATGAGAACCACTGGGCTGGAGGCCTAGGAATAATAAAACAAAACATTGTTCAGACATCAGATGATTTTAAGGTGACACAGAGGAAGTACGTTATAAGAGATGTTTGTGCTGATTAACAATCCAGATCATGCTGTGTATATCAAATTTGTTTCTAATTGTGATTGGTCTGGTTGCTGCAGTCACAGTCTGAACGCACCATCCCTTCCCTCTCACCTGCCACCGTACCCAAGTCACTGTTCCAATTCCTGCGGACAGATCTCTGTATCATACTGAAAAATATATATAAATGCAACATGCAACAATTTCAAAGATTTTACTGAGTTACAGTTCATTTAATGAAATCAGCCAATTGAAATGAATTCATTAGGCCATAATCTATGGGTTTCACATGACTAGGAATATAGATATGCATCTGTTGGTCACAGATACTTTAAAAAAAAGGTAGGGGCGTGGATCTGAAAACCAGTCAGTATTTGGTGTGACCACCATTTGCCTCATGTAGCGAGACACATCTCCTTCGCATAGAGTTGATCAGGCTGTTGATTGTGGCCTGTGGAATGTTGTCCCATTCATTTTCAATGGCTGTGAGAAGTTGCTGGATGTTGTTGGGAACTGGAACACGCTGTCGTACACGTCGATCCAGAACATACAAAACAGGCTCAATGGGTGACATGTGTGGTGAATATGCAGGCCATGGAAGAACTGGGACATTTTCAGCTTCCAGGAATTGTGTACAGATCCTTGCGACATTGGGCCGTGCATTATCATACTGAAGCATGAGGTGATGGCGACGGATGAATGGCACGACAATGGGCCTCAGGATCTCATCACGGTATCTCTGTGCATTCAAACTGCCATCGATAAAATGCAATTGTATTTGTTGTCCATAGCTTATGCCTGCCCATACCATCAACCCAACCTCCACCATGGGGCACTTTGTTCACAACGTTGACATCAGCAAACCGCTCGCCCACACAACGCCATACATGTGGTCGGTCGGTGGTTGTGAGGCAGTCCGGTTGGATGTACTGCCAAATTCTCTAAAATGACATTGGAGGCGGATTATGGTTGAGAAATGAACATTCAGTTCTCTGGCAACAGCTATGATGGATATCTCTGCAGTCAGCATGCCAACTGCACCATCCCTTAAAACTTGAGACATCTTTCATGTGCTGTGTGACAAAATTGCACATTTTAGAGTGGCCTTTTATTGTTCCCAGGACAAGGTGCACCTGTGTAATGATCATGCTGTTTAATCAGCACATGTCAGGTGGATGGATTATCTTGGTATGGAAAAAATGCTCACTAACAGGGATGTGAACAATTTGTGCAAACAAATTGAGAAAATAAAGCTCTTGGTGCGTACGGAACACTTTGAGATCTTTTATTTTATCTCATTAAACATGGGACCAACACTTATCATGTTGCATTTATATTTTTGTTCAGTGAACATGACTCATTGTGTTAGCTTCCTCACTTCCTTCCTAACGTCTCATGGTTCTGCCCCCCTTTCATTGCCCTTCCCAAGGCTGCTCCATACATACTGTAGGTTTGAAATCAGTTTCCCTGTGTCTACTGAGTCTGAGCTGGTCTCAGTTTACACAGACACCAACAGACACAGACAGACACAGACAGACACACATACCTCAGTCAATTCAGTCCCATTCAAAATCCTATTTTCTCTAACCCTAACGTTAACCTTAACCCTAACCTTAACCCCAAAACCTAACCTTAACCCTAACCCTAAAATGAATTCTAACTCTAACATTAATTCTAACCTTAACCCTAAACCCCTTAGAAATGTGGAGACTAACAAAATGTCCCCAGTTGGTCAAATGTTTGTTTATTTACTATTCTTGTGGGGACTTCTGGTCCCCACAAATATAGTTAAACACATCCACACACAGAGAGATCCTGGCAATTCCTTTGAAGCAGTCTGTCTCATTGAAGCCTACTTATTACAGTCTCAGTGGGTCTGTGGTGTTCCTTTGTTAGCAGACAGACTGGCTCAAACATACAGGCTCAACATTCCAGACATCTGAGATGCCTGCTAGACTGGTTGAAACTGCACAGAGAGGAGAGACAGAGAGGTGAAGAGAGAGGGACAGAGAGAGAGCGCGCCTCAAAATGTATACCTGGCCCACCACTCCACCCTGGACTTGAACAGCCTTTGTGACCTAAGAACAGCCTTTGTGACCTAAGAGGTATGTATCAGATGCTCAACATAATCTGCTCACACCTACTGTAATGGTCCTTTACCTAAACCACACAAAAACTACGCGAGACACTATGGAACACAAAGCTTTAACTATCTCATCCTGGAATATACAAAGTCTGAGGTCCTCTGTCTTTGGCCTAAAGAGCAGGAACCCAGACTTCATCAAAGAAATTGGAAATACAGACATTGTCATCTTACAAGAAACATGGTATATAGGAAATGGACCCACTGGTTTGCTCTCTAGGTTACAGAGAGCTGGTAGTCCCATCCACAAAACTACCAGGTGTGAAACATGGAAAGGGGGTATACTAATTTGGTATAGAGCAGACCTAACCCAATCTATTAAATTAATCAAAACAGGAACATATTACATCTGACTAGAAATGAGTAAGGAAATGATCTCAACAGAGAAAAATGTCCTCCTGTGTGCTACCTATATCCCTCCAATAGAATCCCCATACTTTAACGATGACAGCTTCTCTATCCTGGAGTAGGAGATCAACAATTTCCAGGCTCAGGGACATGTACTAGTCTGTGGCGACCTAAATGCCAGAAATGGACAAGAACCTGACCTCCTCAGCACACAGGGGGACAACACCTGCCTGCAGGTGACAGCATTCCCTCCCCCATATGCCCCCTAGACACAACTACGATAACATAACCAACAAAAACGAATCACAACTCCTGCAGCTCTGTCTGACACTGTACATAGTCAATGGTAGGCTTCGAGGGGACTCCTATGGTAGGTACACCTATAGCTCATCTCTTGGCAGTAGTACTGACTACTTTATCACTGACCTCAACCCAGAGTCTCTTAGAGTGTTCACAGTCAGTCCACTGACACCCCTAACAGATCACAAATTCAATCCCTTCTGGACAAAAGGTTACAATGTAATAGTGAAGGTGTAAACTTGACAGTAGAAAACCTAAACAGTGTATTTGATCTCTCAGCTTCCCTATCAAATCTAAAAATGTCAAGCATACAACCTAAGAAAATTAACAACAATGACAAATGCTTTGATAAAGAATGCAAAAACTTAAGTAAGAAATTGAGAAACCTATTCAACCAAAAACATAGAGACCTAGAAAACCTGAGACTACTATGAGCTGATTTCTGACGTTCCTACTATGGTGAATCACTAAAACAATACAGAAATATACTACGGAAAAAGTAGGAATAGCACGTCAGAAATCAGCTCAATGTAATTGAAGAATCTATAGAATTTAACCACTTCTGGGAAAATTGGAAAACTCTAACAACGAACAAAGAACAAACAGCAAAAAGATTTACATGATCAAAAACAAATCTTAGAATCAACTATTAAAGACTACCAGAACCCACAGGATTCTCCAATTATATTGAATGAACTACAGGACAAAATACAAACCCTCCAACCCAAAAAGGCCTGTGGAGTTGATGGTATCCTAAATTAAATGATAAAATATACAGACCCCAGATTCCAATTGGCTATACTTAACATCATCCTCAGCTCGGGCATCTTCCCCAATATTTGGGACCAAGGACTGATCACCCCAATCCACAAAGGTTGAGACAAATTTGACCCCATTAACTACCGAGGGATATGGGTCAACAGCAACCTTGGGAAAATCCTCTGCATCATCAGTAACAGCAGACTCAGACTTTCCTCAGCAAAAACAATGTCAAATTGGCTTTTTACCAAAGTATTGTCATGACGTGACTCTCCTTAATGTGATGACTGTTATTTATTGAATAATTACCTACTATGTTTAATTGTTACTGGATTAAATTAATCATGTAACAATTAAGTAATTCGTAATTTGGGGCACCATGGGAGAAGTTGTTTACAGAGTTACCAACTCCCGAAGTAACTCAAAAATAAATATATATATCGATAACAGCCACTAATTAAATATTTTCTCATATCAGTCTCATTCTGAACATCGCAGACTTTGTGAATCTGCACAAAACCGAGTCTTACTAATCATTCCATACCACACAAATTGATTTCATTATTTATTTACCAACAAACTAAGTGATAACACAGGATACACACACAGTATAGGTTATTGACTAGAAACGTAATACGGTGACAACAGGTCCCTAGTGGACTAACACAATATAACACTTGTTACACAAGATGGAGAGTTAAAGAGAGAGAGAGAAAGCGAGAAAGAAAGAGAAGAAACACTTGGTTACATTTGGGAACTACGCTCACAGTAACCCTAATACCTTGCCCCGAACTCCGCTCTTTTGGTAAGAAGTAATGCATGCATTTACGTGTTGAAGGTCTTCACCGGGTATCTCTGTTGTGCACAGGCCTTCGTGGTTCCACTTTGTGAGAAGGGTTCGATTGGGCCTTCTTCTTCGGATGGCCTTCTTCTTCTATCTCAGGTGTAAGACTCTGATTGTCCAGAAGAGGTCACAATATCCTTCTTCGTAGTTGTCTGTTTATTTGCACTCGTTCTGGAAGAGTGGTCTTTTGAGGACGGCTAATCAGCTATGTCGAATATCCCCAGAGTGGTGATGAGAGCAGTGTAGCTGCCGATGATTTGAGAATAACCGGATGGTCCTACTTAAATTCACTTTCTTAGATACAGTACTTAGAACGGCTACTCAACCGTAGTATTGATTGTTAAGAAGTTCCTTTGCATTCTTCAACCTCGTTACTAGCTAACTAGTTCCAGGGTTGTGACTAAAGTAGACATAGCTGCAGCTTGTGGTCCGTTTAGTCTGATATGTTAATTCTTAGCTCAATCTTTTATACCCTTGGGTAAAAGGGGGCGTTTTCGTCACACTGACACGCTCTCTGAGCTTCCTGGGGCGTGGCTAGTTATGAGGCAAAGTATCCTAATTACTATGATCTCGTTAGATAACTAAAATAACAATCCTAATGTCATAAAAACATTCTCTTCACCCTTGATATTTTCTAAACCACGTAAAGGATGTAAACCTGATAAACCTAGTGTAAAAGCTCCTTGAGTTACAACGTTTTCGTTATAACGTCTTTACACAATGACATAACGACATCACAACATAAACATTAATTTTCCATATTCCATCTCTCATCATTCCCAACATTCAGATGTTAAAATATATTGTCCCTGTGATCATTGTTTGATGTTGAAGTTTTGGGTGGCAAACTCTCCTGTAACAAAAAGACATTCCATTCACCCATACTAGAGACCAAAAAAGAGTTGTCTGCTGCATTAGAATTTACGATCGACGTGAAGTGTTATAAAAACCCCACATCATACCCCCCCCCCCCCCGAGAGGGCTCGGTATACGCTGATCCACTGTCCTGATTTTTGGATCCTCACAGGAGAATGATGACAGTATCATACAACAGACCACATATTCATCCTGCACACCCTAAGTGACAAGCAAACAAACTAAAACAAAGGCAAATCTTCTCATGCTTTGTTGATTTCAAAAAATGTTTAGACTCAATTTGGCATGAGGGTTGGCTAAACAAATTGATTGAACGTGGTGTTGAGGGCAAATATACAACATTATAAAATCCATGCACACAAACAACAAGTGTATGGTTAAAATTGGCAAAAAACACACACATATCTTTCCACAGGGCCCAGGGTGTGAGCCAGGGATGCAGCTTAAGCCACACCTCTTCATTATATATGTCAACAAATTGGCGAGGGCACTAGAACAGTCTGCAGCACCCGGCCTCACCCTACTAGAATCTGAAGTCAAATGTCTACTATTTGCTGATGATCTGGTGCTTCTTTCCCCAACCAAGGAGGGCCTACAGCAGCACCTAGATCTTCAGCACAAATTCTGTCAGACCTTGGCCCTGACAGTATATCTCAATAAGACAAAAATAATGGTGTTCCAAAAAAGGTCCAGTTGCCAGGAACACGAATACAAATTCCATCTAGACACCGTTGCCCTAAAGCACACAAAAAACTATACATACCTCGGCCTAAACATCAGCGCCACAGGTAACTTCCACCAAGCTGTGAACGATCTGAGAGACAAGGCAAGAAGAGCCTTCTATGCCATCAAAAGGAACATAACATTTGACATACCAATTAGGATCTGGCAAAAATACTTGAACCAGTTACAGAACCCATTGCCCTTTATGGTTGTGAAGTATGGGGTCAGTTCACCAATAAATAATTCACAAAATGGGACAAACATCAAATTGAGACTGCATGCATAATTCTACAAAAATATCCTGTGTACAATGTAAAACACCAAAAGAAATGCATGCAGAGCAGAATTTGGCCCATACCTGCAAATTATCAAAATCCAGAAAAGAGCAGTTAAATCCCACAACCATCTAAAAGGAAGCGAAAACCAAACCTTCCATAACAAAGCCATCACACAGAGAAATTAACCTGGAGAAGAGCCCCCGAAGCAAGCTGGTCCTGGGGCTCTGTTCACAAACACAAACAGACCACACAGAGGCCCCAGACAGCAAAATAACACCAGAGTGGTGCAGCAGTCTGAGGCACTGCATCTCAGTGCAAGTGGCTTCACTACAGACCCTGGTTCGAATCCAGGCTGTATCACATCAGGCTGTGATTGGGAATCCCATTTTTTGTTAACTGTCTTGCCTACTTAATATAAGGCTAAATTAAGAAAAATAAAAGATAATTACTTGACACATTGCAAAGAACTAACAAAAAAACAG